>NC_077231.1:89931780-90150636 GCF_027887165.1 Monodelphis domestica
TAAAGGAGAAGAGTGGTAAGGGCTGGGAACTGGAATTAAGTGACTTGCCCAGGGTCATACAGTTAGGAAGTATCTCAGGTTAAGACCTTCCCTTCTCCAGCCATTGTATCCACTGAGCCACTTAGCTACCCCTAAGTATCCTTTTAGTCTTCACTATAACATATCTCACAAAGGAGGGTTCTGAATCATATTGAATATCTCCAAGGAATATCATAAAAATACCATGTTATGAGGTAGCCCATCTCATTTTGGAACATCTAGAATTGTTAGTAAAATTTTCCCCATATGAAGCCTAAATTTTCCTCTTTGCAACTTTCTTCTCCCTCTTCTTCATTACTTTTAGTTCTCCCTTCTGGGGTCAAATAGAAGAAAACCTAATCTAATCCCCTCTCTTTATGATAACCTTTCAAATAGCAGAAGTCAGTCTTCAAGTTCCTCTGGAGTTTTCTCTAGGTTAAACACCCCCAGTTCTTTTGACCAGTCCTTTTATGACAGGTGAATACCTTAAGGAAATGTGAGAGATTCTAACCTTGGGAGAATGGGGCAGAAATGAGAAGAAAGGACTTGGTAAAAGAAGCTTGAATAGTTTTAAAACTATCTATCTATCTATCTATCTATCTATCTATCTATCTATCTATCTATCCATCTCTCTCTCTCTCTCTCTCTCTCTCTCTCTCTCTCTCTCTCTCTCTCTCTCTCAACTCTGATCTTCCTACCTATCTATTGATGAACAATCTGAATGACTCCTTGTTATTGGATGTAGTGGGAATTCCTTTTTGGGTTTGACTTGGCTGGCCACTGAGTATTCCCTCCAATTGTTACCTATCCAGGAGAAAAAATTATATAATAACAACAATATTGCAAATACAGATAACTTTTAAAAACTGGTATCATTGTAGGTAGAGCACTGTGTCTGGAGTCAGGAGGACCTGAGCTCAAATCCAGCCTCAGACACTTCCTAACTATGTGATTCTGGGTAAGTCACTTAATCATTGTCTTTCTTAGTTTCTTCAACTGGGCAATGGGAACAATAAAGGTACCTAGTTGTTATTGTTATGATAGGGTTGTTGTGAGGATAATATTTATAAAATATTTGCCCTGTGCTTGTTGCATAGTAGGTATTTAAATGCTTTTTCCTTTCCTTCTCCTTTCCTCTCCCCTCCCTCCTCCTTCACTTTTGCAGAGGGAGGTGATATGCTTCAGAGAGTAAATGAATTACTCAAGGTCAAAAGCCAAGGTCAAAAGAGGCCTGGAACCTCCTGAAAACAAGTTCTGTTTGACACTATGATGCCTCTAGTACTGAAGATAAATTTCACCAAATTTTCCCTTATTCTAGGCTCGTGTTGAGCCTGGCTTCTGGTATGTGCCAGGTGCTATCTCTATTTAAGTTTCCTTTATAGTTAATTGGGAAAGATAATGATCTACTTCCCTGAGAAGTTTGAAATAATAAATAGAGCTGTAGAAATTCAAAATGCAGCCAGTTGTCCAAGCTTAATGTATCTGGAAAGGGTCAGTGTGTGTGTGTGTGTAGTGGTGGTGGTGGTGGTGTGTGTGTGGATACTGGGGAGGGAATGAAAGCCAAAGATGGAGAGTGTTGGGTTTCAGACCTTCCTGAATAATTGACCCAAGACTATTTTGAGAAGCTTGTAATGTGTTAAAAAGGAGTCATTACTTGGGGTCAAATCCAGCATCCGGTTGTTTATGGGCTGACTATTTTTGTCAAGGCTTCTCTTCTAGAAGGTGCTACTAGTCATTGCCCATAAACACTTCAGCTTAGTCCATATTCCTGCTCAGGCTGGGCTCCTCACAGTGGAATGCAATAGTTTCTGCACACATAGGAGCCATACAATCAGAACCATGGGTGAGGGTGAGGGGCCCAGGGTACATAATAATGGTAATATACATTAATAGAACATTTTAATGTTTGCAAAGTACTTAACTCTTTTTCCTCATTTTATCCTTACAACACATTTGGGATTATTATCTCAATGTTTACAGATGAGGAAACTGAGATAGATAGAGAATAACTTGCCAAGGGTCACATAGCTAGTAATTATGTAAGGCAAAATTTGAACTCAGTTCTTCCTGACTCCAGGTCCAGTGCAAAGGACTCTGTTTCACTTCCTCCAGGGCTCTTACACTGTCCCTGTTGGGATAGTTATCCTTGTATGGCCTTGCTTGGCCCTAAGCCACTAACCCCAGGGTCCTGTCCAAGAATGAACCTTTCCTAGGACCATTTCTATCCCTTACATCTGCTGCCCTCTCTGCTTCTCCTCCTGGGAGTTTGGAAGAAGGGGTGAGCAGCAAGGCAGGGAGAAGGAGGCCAGTGAACATATTGCCAGCCTGGCCCAGACTCGGGGAGACTGGGTCAGTCAACACACCATTTACTAAGCGCTTACTATGTGCCAGGCACCATCCTCCATACTAGGGCTGTAAAGTACTCAGCACAGAGTAGGTACTTATTAAGTGTTCATTGACTGAAGACAATCCCAGCCCTTGAGGAGTTCACAGCCTAATGGGGAGACAACATGCAGACAACTCCGTACAAACATATTCTATAAATACCGAATCAATTGGAAATCAACAGAGAGAAGGCAGGAGGATGAAGGGGGATCAGGAGAGGCTTCCTGTTAAGGTGGGATTTTAGCTGGAACTTGAAGGAAGTCAGGAAATACAACAGGCAGAAGTCGAAGGGGACTGCATTGCATACATGGGGGACAGCCAGTGAAAATGCCCAGAGCTGAGGGATGGAGGGTCTTCTGGCTGATGTCACAGATCAAAGAGGACTGGGTAGATGAGGTCAGGGATGATGGTGTCTGGGCTAGGAAGGACTTTGAACACTAGAGGATGTTTTGTTTCATGCTGGAGGTAATAGGGAGCCATTGGAGTTTATTGAATAAGGACAGGGCTGTAATGTGGTCAGGAAGATTAATTTGACATTTGAACGAGGATATTTTTACCTTCTTATTTACAGCATTTAGCAGAGTGTCTGACACTCAATAAATATTTAATCAATATGAATAGAATAGAAATGAATGAAGAAGGCTCACCCATCATACTGGAAGCCAACTTCTGATTCTTTAGGGTTTTTTTTTTAAATTCTTACCTTCCATCTTAGAATCAATACTGTGCATTGGTTCCAAGGGCTAGGCAATGAGGGTTAAGAGACTTGCCCAGGATCACATGGCTAGGAAGTAACTGAGGCTAGATTTGGACTCACTTCCTTTGATTCCTTAAATATTTTCAGAGCACCAGTGAAGGTCTTGGGCTGGCCCTTTATTATCTCTTCCTCTTGAGACATGGTTGGTCCACCTTTCTCTCCCCCAAATTATGCACATGCTTTCACATCCTCTAACTATTTTGGGAGCTCCATTAATAGGAATTTCCTGTTGCTGGTCTGATTTGATTCCATTTCTTGTCTGTCCATTGTAGGGATGTCTGTCAAATGAAGCTGCAATTTCCAATTAAGATGAACCAGGCCTTGGTGATACCCCAAGCATCTAAGTGGATATATTCCCATGTTTATAATAGGGATGGCTTGTTCTAAATTTAAATGAATGTAGTGACCTGAGTTTGAACTCAAGCTTGAGTAGTTCATTTAAACTATTAAAATAGAAAAAATGTTCACGGTATTTGCCATGAGTTGCCAGTAGTCAATCCACAAAAAAATAACAAAACCCACAACTTAATTCATCAGAATGCTCAGAGTGAGATCTCTTGGGATGAATTAATTTCTTTTATTTATACTCATTAAAAAAAAAAAAACACAACAACCCATAGAGTCAGTGCTGGAAGGGTCCTGAGCGCCCAAGCCCTTCATTTTACAGATTGGGACAAGGAGAACTAGAGTGCTTAAGAAATTTATCTCAACAGTAAATGACAAGATTCAAACCCAGGTTCTCCCTTCCCACTTGATTATTTTCTCCTACATCTTTGCAAAATCAATTTGCTCATTTTAGTGAGCAAGGCATATCAACAGTGATTGTACTTTTGGTGGTTAATTGAACATTTTTCTGTGCCTTAAGCTCATCACTTTGAGCATCAGTCATTCCTCCTTCTCTGGCCACCTCTTCCACAATCTCCTAGACAAATGGATTTAATGGACTTGGCTAAGGTCACACAGGAAATAAGCATCAGAACTGGGATTTGAATTCAGGTCCTGGAACACTGCTTTGTTATCCTATGCTGCTGGAATCCTCCAAGGTATTCATATTCTGGACTATTCATAATGGGTTCTTATGTGCAACACTGGGGATACAAAAGCAAGTATCCAAAAGAGTTCTTGCTCTCAAGAAAAGTATTTTCTACAGGGATCAAACAATGAAGAAACATTTATTAAGTGCTTACTATTTGTCAGGCACTGTGCTAAGCACTAAGCATATAAAAAGAGGAAAAAAATGGTCTCTAACCTCAAAGAGCTTCCAATTGAAAGGGGGAGACAACACACAAATATAGATTGTATATACAAAAAAAATAAACTCCATACAGAATAAAGATGAAATAATTAATAGAGGGAAGGCACTGGACTTAAGGTTTCCTGTGACAAATGGGATTTTAGTTGGGACTTAAAGAAAGCCAGGGAAGCTGGTAGGTAGAACTGAGGAAGGAGGTCATTCCAGGCACCATAGAAAACCAGAAAAAATGCCCAGAGAGAGAGTATCTTGAATGTGATACAGCCAGGAAGTCAGTGTCTCTGGATTGAAGAATATGTAGAGGGGAGTAAGAAGACTGGAAAAGGAGTGGTTTATTTTTAATTTTTTTAATTTAATTTAATTTTTCCTTTTAAACATTATTTTATTTGGTCATTTTCAAACATTATTCATTATAGAAACAAAGATCATTTTCTTTTCCTCCCCTCCCCCCCCCCACTACCTGTCCCATAGATGATGCGTGATTCCTCTGGGTATCACATGTGTCCTCGATCCGAACTCATTTCCATGTTATTGGTCATTTAGAGTCTCTCCTCAGACATGTCCCCTCAACCCCTGTAGTCAAGCTTTTGCCTTTCCTCGGTGTTTTTACTCCCACCTTTTGTCCTCGGCTTGTGGGTAGTGGTTTTTTCTCCTTGATCCCTGCAGGTTGAAGGAGTGGGTTTTGAAAGGCTTTGAAAATGACTTGTTATTTGATCTTAGAGGTGATAGGGAGCTACCGCAGTTTACTGAGGGGTGGGTTGGTGTGGTTAGTAGGAAAATCATTTTAGTAGCTGAACAGAGGATGGACTAAATTGGAGAGAGATGAGGCAGCCTGACCACCCCCTTTCCCCAGCAACTACTTTAATAGTCTAGGTGTGAGGTGATGAGAATCTATACCAGAACCGGGAGAAGAGGGAGTAGAGGTGAAATTGACAGGGTTTGGCAATAGTTTGGGTATGGGTGCTGAGAGAGTGGGAAGTGGAAGATGGAATAACTACAGCATTTAGAACTTCCAGATTCCCCAGGTTCTGTCATCCTGAGATTCTTACAAGTATAAGAGCTAAGGGCCAGAAAAGGGGATTGTGTTGGGGCAACTGAGCAGCTCAGTGAATAGAGCATCAGGCTTGGAGTGTGGAGGACCTGGGTTCAAATCTGTCCTCAGACACTTCTTAGCTGTGTGACCCTGGGCAAGTCACTTGACCCTGTTTGCCTAGCCCTTGCCCTTCTGTCTTAGAATTGTTATCAAGACAGAAGGTGAAGGTTTAAAAAAGAAATAGGCGGATTGTGTTGCCCAAGGTCACACAGCTAGCTCACATCAGAGCTGAGACCAGCCCCTGGAGTGTCCTTGGCACCAGTCTCTTCTTCATCTCTTCCCCATGTACACATGGCTATCAATTTGGCGTCAGTTCCCCATCTGTTGTGGCATACACCTGGCTATGAGCAGCAGGTGATGCATATGACATCACCCTGAGAAAGACCAATAGATTCCAGGTTTCTGGAATGTGAGCACATTTCCTGGGGTTGTGTATATTTTAAAATGGGCCTGAGTGAATTCGCTTGTCTTCGTGACACAGACGGAGGCTGTGTGGATCTGGGAATTCGGAGAGGCATGAATAACATTCCAACGTGTCATTCTTGGTCCGTTTTAGGAAATGTACACACAGGCTCGAATCCCCTGTCCAGCTGCTGATAGAAGGGGGAGCTGCCAGACCACACAGAGTGGCAGGCAGCAGAATGAGGTAGGTGTGGGAGGAGCTGACGTCAGGCGAGGGGTGATGATAACCTTTTGGTGCTCTTATAATAAATAGGGCACTTCAAAGACGGGTTTTGTGTTCAGGCTGGATCTCAACCATTCAGATTCCGAAGTGAAAGTTTACTGAGTGGAGGCAAGATGGGGGTCAATCATTACAGGGTGCGTGAGTCCCCCTGGCTTTGCTTATATTTCCAGTTTAAAGAAATCTTTTGGTGGGGGGAGGCTCCTTTTTCATTTGCTGTTGGACTGCTTGGGCTTGAGGAATGTGTTCAAGTGAGGTCTCTGGATGCAGGCTTAGTCAGCTCCATCCTTCTGGTTTTTGTGGTCTTCTATTTGCCAAAGGGCCCACCTGGGCGCCTCTTAAAGGGGGCCGCTGAGCTTAATTGAATCAGTTAAACAAAGTCTTAAGCAATTCAGAGATCAGGGCCCTGCCAGCATGCCCCTAAAATCCACAAATGCATCTAGCTAGGTCTGGAAAAGACATGTCTATGCTTTCAAATTGAGATCAAACCCTAGTTCAATGGTTAGTATTTTTTTCCCACGTACAACACTTACTATTATTTTTGACTAGACAGCCAGAATAAAAAAGACACTTCTTTTTACCAATGCAGATTGGTACCCTCATTGTAATTGATATATAGAGTTGCCTAGGGGTGACAAAATGATAGGTAACTGTCCCAGGGTCACACAACTAGGGTGTGTCAGAGTCAGGATTTGAATAGAGGTCTCCCTGGGCTGAAGACCAACTCTCTTTTAGCTTCATGTTGTGTCTTTGGTTGAATTTAATTGTATTGATTTACTAGACATGTCAAATGGGACAAAACACTTTAAATACTTAAAAAGATGAGATTTCCTTCCTCTAGTCCTTCATTAGGTATGTAAATAACTGTCTCCATCTCTCTGTCAGACATTGTCTGCTATCTATCTATCTACCTACCTACCTACCTATCCATTCATCCATCTTTCTCCCTCCCTTCTTATCTATCTATCTATCTATCTATCTATCTATCTACCCATCTGTTATCTATCTATCCATCTATCTATCTATGCATCCATCCATCTATCTATCTATCTATCTATCCATCTATCTATCTATGCATCCATCCATCTATCTATCTATCTATGCATCCATCCATCCATCCATCCATCCATCCATCCATCCATCCATCCATCCATCCATCCATCTATCTATCTATCTATGCATCCATCCATCCATCCATCCATCCATCCATCCATCCATCTATCTATCTATCTATCTATCTATCTATCTATCTATGCATCCATCCATCCATCTATCTATGCATCCATCCATCCATCCATCCATCTATCTATCTATTTATCTATCTATCTATCTATCTATCTATCTATCTATCTATCTATCTATCTATCTATCTATCTATCTCAATCAATCTGTTTCATTTATCTCTCTAGCTGCCATCTTTCTTTTTCTTTCTACCCATTTATCCTTCTTTCTATCTATATCTATTTGTATCTGTATCTGTCAATCTTTCAGGGTAGATGGGGTGGCTGCTTTGGTGTCCACTTACTACCTAGCTCTCACCTGTGGTTCCAAGAAGCTATAGGGTGCAAAGTGGTCACACCTGAATAAACTGTCTCAGTAAGAGGACTAAATCAGGCCTCTAACCCACTGGTAGGGTAGGGGATATCTACTCTAGGTATGTGAAGGCTTTTCTCTGCAGAAGGGGCAAGTGAGCACAATTTATTCCAATGGGTATGAAGGTGGCAAAATTGGCTGCTGTGGAGAATGTAGAGTTTGGTCAATTATGGAAGAAGTTCATCTACTGCTTCCTGGGTCATCACTGGTCATCTTGACTTTTATCTTGCCACTGGACTTGGATGACTTTGGAAGAGAATGAAGTTTTCTTTGGGCCTACTTAGACAACTAGATAAACTATATTCACTGATTTTTCACTGATGAACACAGGAGACCTGAAAGTGGTAGCACCTTCCAGCCCACCAATTCTGTTTCTAACCCAGTTCTTACAACTATAATCTGAGGAAGCAGTTCATATGGAGAATGCCAGTTATATCCCCAAACTGCCAACCAATTTTCATACACAGAGCAGAAGAGCCAGCCTAGCTGAGGGAGTAAGTCACCCGGAGGGGAAACTAATCATATTAATTCAATAAACATACCTGATTTTTGCATGACTTTTAGATCTATTATTACTCTTTTCATCATCTCCCTTCCCTTCCTTTTCTTTTCTCTATAGATGTCTCTAATTTCCTATAGGATAACAGGGTTCAGAACTGAAAGGAACTGAGATATTAGGTGGTACAGTCCTCTTTTATTTTGTAGATGAGGAACATGGCCTAAAGAATTGGAATGATTTGCATAGTTCTGACATCTTGTTTTCTAAAGTTCCTTTCAATTCTAACATCTTGTGTCCTAAGGCACCTTTTAATTTGAACATTTTATATAGAATAGCCTAATTTTATATTTATATAATTTAAATATTTTATTTCTATAGATTAACCTAAGGTCCCTTTTACCTTAAACATTCTATATAAAATATTTCAGCACCCATCATTCTAAGGTCCATTTTATTTTTATTTTATTTATTATTTTTTAATTGAAAAATTTTATTTATTTAATTTAGAATATTTCTCATGGTCACATTGTTCTTTCCCTCCCCCCACCTCCCACCCTATAGCCATCATGCAATTCCACTGGGTTTTACTTGTGTCATTGATCAAGGCCTATTTCCATATTATCAATATTTGCACTAGGGTGATTGTTTAGAATATACATCTCCAATCATGTCCCCATCAACCCATGTGATCAAGTAGTTGTTTTTCTTCTGTGTTTCTATTCCCATAGTTCTTCCTCTGGATGTGAATATCGTTCTTTCTCATAAGTCACTCAGAATTGTTCTGGATCACTGCATGATTGTGCCACAGTGTATCAGTCTCTGTGTACAATGTTTTCCTGGTTCTCTCCTCTCACTCTGCATCAATTCCTGGAGGTCCCTCCAGTTCACATGGAATCCCTCCAGTTCATTATTTCTTTGAGCACAATAGTGTTCCATCACCAACATATACCACAGTTTGTTCAGCCATTCCCCAATTGGAGGGCATCCCTTCATTTTCCAATTTTTTCTTTGCCACCACAAAGAGTGTGGCTATAAATATTTTTGTACAAGTCTTTTTCTCTAAGGTACATTTTAGTACAAAAATTCTAGCTAGAATGTTCTGACATTATTTTTTTAAGCACAGAAACTTAAAATTTTTAAGTTCCAAATTCTCCCATTTCCCTTATCCTATCCCTTACCTATTGAAAAGACAAGAAAAACAAAATCTGTTACAAATATGTATAGCCATGTAAAACAAATGTCTTCATTAGCCATGACCTCCCCTTCTAAAAAAAAGCAAGAAAGGGAAAAAATACGCTTCAATCTATCTGGTGGTGGATGGCATTTAAAAAAAAATTTTTTTTATCATGAGCCCTTTGGAACTGTGGTGCCCAATTGTTTTGATCAGTGTTGTTAAGTCCAAAGTTGACTATCTTTACAATATTGTTAGTACTGTGTAGAATATTCTCCTGGTTCTGCTCATTTCACTTTATATCAGTTCATACAAGTCTTCCCTTCCATTATTTCTGTTTGCATTCTTATGTCTCTTTTAACTCTAACATTCTATGTAAAATGTTCTAAAATTCTCCATTCTAGGGTCCCTTCTTTATTTTAATGTTTTCATTTTACAGCAGAGAAACCAAGGCACAGAGAAGAAAAGAAATTACTCAAGCACATTCAACTAGTCTGTGGGGGAAGAGTTGGAGGGAGAACCTGGGAGTAGCAACTCAGTCCTCCTGACTTTCAACCCTTGCTCTTTCCATTAGCCTTTCAAACTGGTTGGTGGTACCACAAACCACATTTAAGAAGTAATATCACCTCTCCTCTTTATAAAGCTATTAAAACAAAATGGATGGCAAAATTATACATACTTGCCCAGAATGGTCTTGTTTGAACACTGGATTTGGGGCTGAGATGAATATGTCTCTGTCTCTTACCTTTCCTTCTGCCTTTCTCTCTGTCTCGGTGTGTTTGTCTCTATCTTCTGTCTTCCCCTCCCTTCTCCCCCATTCCCAACCTTGTGAGCAGACAACTGTTTTAAGGCAAAACAAAAGGGGATGGGGAGGTACCCTCTCAGAAAGTGATGGGCACAGTGAAAGTGAAATGCCCTCTCGAACCCTCTTCCTTTCAGAAAAGAGAGGTATTATCCCGTGTAGTAGCTGCTTAATTCAGTGTCTCCCAAGAGCCAGTCTGGGAGTACTCCATGGTGGGCTGGGTCCCAGAATACTCCCTTGATGTCTGGCAACATGCTAGCAAGATTCCAGAGCACAGCAACCCCACAGGCTGGGAAGTAGGATGTTGGAGCCTTTGGATTCTGGTGTGCATGCATCCTTGGCACCTAACAAAGGTGGGCTGGTTTGTCGGGAATGCAGTTCCCAATTCCCCAAACTCTACAGCTGCTGGAAGCCAGTCAACACAGTAAAATACCCCAGAATATTTTTAAAAAGTTTTTGTTTTGCAGATCAGCAAGTGTGCCTGGTTGGTTTGCCTCCTTCTCCAATATTGCATAGGATATAGCTGGGTAGTTGGAGAGAGAGACTGCTGGACTAGGAGTTTGGGTCGTGCCTCAGATGCCTTCTGGCTAGCTATGTAGCCTTGGGCAAGTTGCTTAACTTCTGGCTGCCTCAGTTTCCCTCATTTGTAAAATGATGGTTGTGAGGTTTCAATGGGATAACTGATGTAAAGTTCTGTACTAAACTTAAAGAGCTGTATAATGATTAATAATTATAATAATGTAAAATAGTGTTCATTTGCTTTGATTTTTTCTAGTTCTGTGAATATGGAATAAAGGACTGAAATTAGGGAAGGTCTTTGACATAACCAAGGTTCTAAGCTTGCCATTAACTGGTTATATGGCCTTAAACAAGTAATTCTTTTAAAACCCTTACCTTCTGTCTTCAAATGGATAATAATTAGCAGTTCCAAGATAGATGAGTGGCAAGGGCTAGGCATTTGGGGTAAGTGACTTGCCAAGGTTCATAAAGCTAGGAAGTTCCTGAGATTAGATTTGAACCTGGGATCTTCCATCTCCAGGCCTGGCTCTCTATCCACTGAACCATTTAGCTGCCCCTGAACAAAGCATTTTTTATTTTGGGGGGATTAAGTATCTTTATCTCACATAGGCTGGAAATTCAATGGCCATGGATTGGGGCTTGACTCTACAGTTGTCATGGAAGCCTTGACCTACTCCATTTCTGTGCTGGGCTGGTTCCCTTCTCTTTTGTCAGTCTGATTTGCCCCTTTCCCTTTCTACCTTGTTCCTGGAATGTACCATATTGGTATCTACTTTAATGCAAACACCCAATTAGCTTTAGACCTCCTGCAGCCCAGAACTCCCAAGCTCAAGTGATCTATCAGTTGCAGTCTCTACAGTAGCAGGAAATTATAGCCTTCTGTTTCCATAGCTGACTATCCTAGAATTCTGAATTCCAAGATCCTTTCTAATTTGGCGTTATGTATTCTCAAGTCCCTTCCAACTTTAGTTTTGGGGTAAAGGGAATGGGTGGAGAGGAAGTTACTCATCAATAGATATCTGAAAATTTGGCTAAAAATGCCCAAATGGATGGTCCTTTTCTAGATTAGAGAGGTAGAAACGGAAGAGTTCTTCTGATCTCCCCCCTTCTGCTTCTTCTCCTTCTTCTTTGTCAGGAGTCAGGACCAGAGGATCATAGAGCTAGAAGGGACTTTAAGAGGCCATCCAGGCTAAACCCTTGTTTTTCAGATGAGGAAACTGAGGCCCAAACAGGTAAAGTGACTTGTTCAAGGTCATACAGTTAGTAAGTCAAAGAAGAAGGATTCGATCTAAGACCCTCTGACTCCATAGCCAGTGCTCTTTCTCTTATATCACATATTACATGTGAAACTCCTATTTTTTCCTTTGTGTGGAAGCCAGAAAATGATGAGGTATTTCAAGAGGAAAAGGGGGTATCCTGACTTTAGTTAGAAAGAAAATTTTCCTTATACTCAGTCTTTATGTGCCAAAGGTTAAAACCAGTTCTTTTTATCCAAAATTTCTCTGACTTCAATGGCAATCTGAGGGAATGCTCCCCCCGAGCCTCTCCCCTCCTCCCCAATCAATGTGACTGGCCTTGGTGTGTTCATCTTGCAGCATTTAACAAACACCATCTGGTCCCTCTCCATTACTCTACCTCTTTGACAGAAAGAGAAAGGTTTCAGAGGCCAGCGAGTATCCACCGAGGCACACAAGTCCATGGAAGAGTCAAGAGCATAACCCAAGGCCCATAACTCTTCATCTGAGACTCACTGTGAAATCTCCCTTCATCCCCTGTGCCATTTGGGAATGGTTTCAAAGGCATTCCAGCCCTAGACTCATGCCAATGTGCTGGTGATCAATTATTCTGTTCATCCCCCAGCAAATCCCCCAACTGATTTGCTTTCCCCTCGAGAGGAGACTTCCAAAGCTGACCCTAACTGCTTTGGCATTCCCATTCCCCAACCGGGGCCTACAAAGGAGCAGCCCCTGGGGTTGGGTGATTTATGGCTTTCTCACACAGGTCACGCTTGAGCCCAGACAGATAGGGGAGATCTTTCTTTAATGAGAGAAATGCACCATTACTCGGTCATAAATTCAACTTAATGGTAATTTTAAGAGGGCAGCGTGCCCGGGCTTTTGTCAAGACACAAATCAAAAATCCCAAATTCCAGGCATATCCTGGAAACAGTCTTCCCCTTTTTCATTTTTTTTTTAGGAAATTGGTTCCCCTCATTGCATTCCTGGGTTGCTTAGGTTAGGTCCGTGGGCAAAGTGAAGTCGCTGTGGCAGCAGAGAGGAAGGAAGGTGGCATGCAGCTCAGGGTCCCTTTGCCAGTGGGGAGGGAGGGCTTGACTTTGGTTGTCAAGGAGGCACCACTGAACTGATACATTGACCAGATCCCCAACAGAACAGAATAGATAGAAGGGCAGCTAGGTGGCAGAATGGCTACAGAGATGCCCCTGAAGTCAGGAAGATCTGAGTTCCAATCCTGATAGACACTTAATAGTTTTATGACCCTAGACTTGCTCAGCTTTATCACCAAATTCTTGGCACTATCAAATGGGTCAATATCAGAAACGGATAGACTTTTGTCAGAGGAAATGGCATTTAAAGATGAAGCCTTACCATCTGCTTCAAGCCTGCCCCCCAGGATTCCCGGACCTTTTCATCTAACTTGTGGCTCAGATGTTCCACATGGTGAGCAGAGATCATATTTCCTCTATATGTATTTGTATCCCCAGTGCTTAGCACAATATAAATGCTTAATAAATGTTTTATTTGTGTGTTCTCAGCCTCAGTTTCTTCATATATAAAAGAAGGATAACTATAGCACCTACCTACTTACTAGACTCCCTCTCTATCTCTTTACCAGCTGCCTTCCCACCCTGGTATGCCGCCATCTGAGCTCTGCTTGACTGATCAGTCAATTTTTAGCTCAGAGTATCATTGCCTATGGGATCTCATTGTCAACAGCTCTGTATCCCTTTCCAAACTTACTTTATTGTTTTCTCCTTTATTTATTGATTAATATAATGTCTAATTAAATTTAAAAAATCAAAATATAAGGGTGAGCAGCTAGGTGACTCAGTGGGTTGAGAGCCAGGCCTAGAGATGGGAGGTCCTGGATTCAAATTTGGCCTCAGACACTTCCTAACTGTGTGACCCCGGACAAGTCATTTAATCCCCATTGCCTAATCCTTACCACTTTTCTGCCTTGGAACTAATACACAATATTGATTCTAAGAGGTTTTAAAAAATTATAAACAAAAAAGATTGACTATCTTCTTTGCTCATATTTGTATTGCCAACACTTAGTACTGTGTCTGTTACATAGTAAGCACCTGATAGTCTGTCTGTCTATCTATCTATCTATCTATCTATCTATCTATCTATCTATCTATCTATCTATTTTCTATCTATCTATCTATATATATCTATCTATTTTCTATCTATCTATCCATCCATCTATCTACCTATCTATCTATCTATCTATCTATCTATCTATCTATCTATCTACCTATCTATCTATTTTCTATCTATCCATCTATCCATCCATCTATCTATCTATCTATCTATCTATCTATCTATCTATCTATCTATCTATCTGTCTCTATCGATTTTCTATCTATCTACCTACCTATCCATCCATCTATCTGTCTGTCTATCTATCTATCTATCTATCTATCTATCTATCTATCTATCTATCTATCTATCTATATCGATTTTCTATCTATCTACCTACCTATCCATCCATCTATCTGTCTGTCTATCTGTCTATCTATCTATCTATCTATCTATCTATCTATCTATCTATCTATCTATCTATCTATCTATCTATTTTCTATCTATCTATCCATCTATCTATCTATCTATCTATCTATCTATCTATCTATCTATTTTCTATCTATCTATCTATTCATCTATCTATCTCTATATATTCATCCTTCTATCCATTTATATCTATCTTTCTATCTAATCATCTATATGCACTTATTTGCTATTTACCTATCTAACCATCTGTATGTACCTAACCATGAATACCTTTCTACCTGTCTTTCTAATTCCATTTGTGTCTATCATAGCTTTTGTTGTAGAGATCAGATGAGATAATATATGTGACATGCTTTACAAATTTTAAAGCACCCTATCAATGTTCAGTATTTATCCATCATATCATCTATTACCAACTTCACACTGAATCTGTCTTTCAAACTTAGGATATGGGCTATATTTTGCTTTCTTACTTAGGGAGTTGCAGCCATACCTTTTGGATGCTATGAGACCTGGAAGTTGGTTTGAGAAATCACTACTTCCTTATTATCAGTATGTTGTATCTGATAGTTTCAAAGCCATTGGAGCTGAGTGTAATGGCTTCTGGGATTGGGGTAGCTAGAATCTGTTTTGAACCAAAGAGTATATTAAGTCCCCAAGATTTAGTTCTCAGAGGGGTAGTATTTCTGATTATTCTTTCCAAAGGAGTAAGACCTTCACTTTTCATTCTTCTTGGACAAGAATACATAGAGTAGCTCCAGGTCTGGGGGTAGAATCTCTTTCCTTGGAGTTGGTAGTCCCTGTTCATTCTTCATGGGACCATCAATCAATCATCAACCAATAAGCACTTATTAAGCAGTTGGGATTTAAATTCTCTGGAGACTGCATAATACTTCATAATTATTTATTAGATAGTGAAAGTGGGTTGGAGAGAGAAAAGGCACTTAATCACCTAGCCAGTTGCCATGTAAACCTGAGCTCACCACTCACCTCACATTTCTGTTCCTCAGGCCAGGGAGCTGCTTCCTAGTAAAAGAGAGAGTGAACTTCCTTCATCCATAACTCATAACCTCAGTGAGTAACTTTTTCTGGGATTCCTTGGTTGGAGAGACTTGAGCTTAGTCTGGGTCAGAGGCTAATCTCCCTGATGCCAGGAGTCAAGTGGGTCAAGAGGCATGCATCTTCTCCAAAGCCAGGGAGCCACCAGGTCTCCGTTGTCCTTCCATAGTATGCATACACACCCTGTTCTTAACCCAATTAAAGGGTGGGTGTGAGGGAGAGGTGGATTTTCAAAGCTTTCCTTTAATAAAGAAGAGCACGTGTTTATGCAAAGTCACACTGTACCTACTGTGCTCCAGGAACTTTACCAAGTTCCATGGATACAAAGACAAAAATGGGAAAAAATTTTGACCTCCAGGAACTTACAGTCTATTGATCATAGAAAGCTGAAGGTGGACAAAAGTGTAGAGATCAACTGACTCAAGTCCCTGTTTAGAGAGATGAGGACACTGATGTTCTGTGTGGGGGAGAATGGGGCAGGGAGTTTGGAGCTATGATTTAACTGGTATTTAACTTAGGGTGAGGTAATGCCTTCAATTATTATAGATCTTGTTCCCTCTCCTCTCCTTATAGCTTAAGAGAATTGTCTGGGTTGCAGAAAGGTTGTATCAGTCGCCCTGAGCCACATGGCTAGTGGGGGGCAGAGGCAGGGCTTGAAGCTAACTTGTTTTCCATTATTGCATATTGCCTTTTGAGATTTCTTTGAGCTGAGGTTCATAAAGATACAGTAAATTTGCCTAAGGAAAATATCCCCAAATGAGTGACATTCATTACTTCAACACAAGTCTCCTAAATCCTATGCCCTGCCTTTGCTGCTATTGGCATAGGATCTGCCTCTGGTACCATCTCTAGGAACTGGGTGGGCCGAATTGGATGGTGATAGGAAGTTTGGGTTCTGTACAACGCCTCCTCCCAAAAGAGATCTGCAGGATGTAAACAGCAACTTCCTTTAGGAAGAGTGAAGCTCAGTGAAATAGGGAGCTGTTCTGGCTTTTTCAAGGGGAAGAACTGAATTCTCCCACTTCCTATGTAACTCTCCAAAAAGACTCCTTCTCGGTAAGGTTCTGTTGACTGGGCCTCTGACTAGAGGCCAAATAACTCTGCCCAAATCATGGTACAGCCAAGTCTCACTTACCTGGGGGCTTTTTTTTTTTTAAGATCTCTGGCCTGGCTTCTCCTTGCCTTCCACTTAGGATAAACAGGATTATCATCAGCCAATATCCCAAAGGCTTTTTCTTAGGAGGGAGAATAGACTAATTCTGCTAAGCTCCCAAGCACAGAAGTAGGACCAAGAGAGGCAGTTGTAGGGGAAAAGCTATCAGTTTTAAGTCTGAAAGATTCTCTTTTTTTATTTATGATGAATGTATTTGTAAATCACTTTTGTTTATATTAATAATAGTAACAACTCACATATGTAATGCTCTTTATAATTTAGAAAGCATTTTCCTCAAAACAACAATGTGGGGTAGTTAAGGAACACAGAAGGGAGAGTGATAGGCCTGGAGTCAGGAGGACTTGGGTTCAAATATGGTCTTAGACACTTCCTATCTGTGTGATCCTGGGCAAGTTACTTTTACCCCAACTGCCTGGTCCTTGCCACTTCCCTGTCTTAGAATTGATACTTGGACAGAAAGTTGAGAATTAAAAAAAATGTAACCAGGTGGGATTGCTGTCATTGTCTCCATTTTACAGATTTGTTGCTAGGATCAAATGAAACACTATCTGACTTTCCCAAACTGGTCACATAGTTCATAGCAGGCAGAACCATGTCTCCCAAGGTCCTGACTGTCTCATTCAGGCAACAAGCATTTATTAAACACCTCTTTAGTGTCATGCATTATGCTAAGTCTGAAGGCATATAAAGACAATAGTTAGGACAGTGTCTATCCTCAAGGAACTTGCATTCTGCTGGGGGAAAGTGACATCAAAAAGAAACAATGTATATATATTTATATACATATGTATATGCATGTACACATGCCATTCTATCCATCCATCCATCTACCTATGTATCTATATATCTGTCTGTCTGTCTGTCTGTCTGTCTATCTATGTATCTATCTGCCTATCTATCTATCTATCTATCTATCTATCTATCTATCTATCTATCTATCTATCTATCTGTCTGTCTGTCTGTCTGTCTGCCTGTGTGTCTGTCTGTCTGTCTGTCTATCCTATCAATCTATCCATCCATCCATCCATCTATCTATCCATCCATCTATCTATCTATCCCTTATCTATCTATCCATATATCTATCTGTCTATCTATCTATCTATCTATCTATCTATCATTCTGTCTTTCTGTCTATCTCTTATCTATCTATCTATCTCTCCATCCATCTGTCATCTATCTCTCCATCCATCCATCTATCTATCTCTTATCTATCTATCTCTCCATATATCTATCTGTCTGTCTATCTATCTATCTATCATTCTGTCTGTCTATCTCTTATCTACCTATCTATCTCTTATCTATCTATCCATATATCTATCTATCTGTCTATCTATCATTCTATCTTTCTATCTGTCTATCTCTTATCTATCTATCTATCATCCATCTGTCATCCATCTATCCATCTATCCACCCATCTATCTATCTATCTATCTATCTATCTATCTATCTATCTATCTATCCATCCATCTATCTATCTATCTATCTATCTATCTATCTATCTATCTATCTATCTATCTGTCTGTCTGTCTGTCTGTCTGTCTGTCAATCTATCTATCTATCTATCTATCTATCTATCTATCTATCTATCTGTCTGTCTGTCTGTCTGTCTGTCATCTATCTTATTTTCAGGGAAATGGAACTAGAAATGAGAAGATGAAGGTATCAGAATAAATTTACTGCAGAAGATGTGCTCTAAAGGAAGCTAAGAATTCTTCCAGGTAGAAATGAGGAGAGAGTGCTTGGCAGGTATGGGGTTTCTGCATGGGCAGAGACTCAGAGATGGAATGATCTGTTTGGGGAAAAGCAAATAGGTGAGTTTAGGTAAAATGTAGAGTGCTCAAAGGAAGGTAATTTGTAATAAACCTATAAAGGTCAGTTAGGGTTATATTGTGAGAGGCTTTAAAAGCTAAACAGATGGGTTCCTGTTTGGTCCTTGAGGCTAGGGAGCCACTGGCTTTCTTGAGCAGGGTGTTGACATGGTCAGATCTGTACTTTAGGAATGTTAATTTGTTGGTTGTGGGAAAGAATGAATTGGAGGCTAGGAGGCTAATTAGGAGGATATTGCAATAATCTAAGCGGGGGGGGGGGGCAATTTGATATTTCAGTAGATAAAGAGCCAAGCTTAGAGATGCAAAGTCCTGGGTTCAAATTTTACCTCAGACATTCCTAGCTGTGACACCTTGGGCAAGTCACTTAACCCCTTGCTTAACCCTTACAACTCTTCTGTTTTGAAAAATAAGTATTGATTCTAAGACAGAGGATAAAGGTTTAAAAAAATAGTCTAGGCAGCAGGCAACGAGATTCTGAACCAGGTAAGTGGCAGCTGTGTGAGGAGAGGAAAGAGCAGGCATTTGAGATATTGTAGATGTTATATCAATATAACTTGGCAATTGATTGGTTAAGAATTGAGGATGACTTGAAAGTTGTGAAATAGCTCATATGCATGGTATGGGGTTTCTTACCAGAGTGCTGGTGGTAGAAACAGAGAGGACAGGATGGGGTCAGAAGAGATCATGAAGACAATAGGATCTGGCAAATGACAATAAGGATCAGGGAGAGGGAAGAGTCAAAATGAGCACCAATGACAGAAATAGTGACATCATAAGGAGGAACAATTGGGAAAAGGGCAAATTTGATTTGAGGCATGTTGAGTTGAACTTTTGTGTCACAATTTCCTATACAGAGCTAGAAAGGCATGTAGCATGGGAAAAGGGAAAGGAAGGGAATTAGCATTTATTAAACACCTACTATATGCTAGCATTTTATGCATATTATCTCATGATCCTCACTATATGGCAATCTGGATGTCTTCACCCTAAGCCTTCCCTTCCCTCTCCCCACCCTCTTGTTTTTTGGGGAAATGGCAATTTAGTCAACACTACCATTCCTGGAGTGGATGAACCAATCACTTGCTCTGTGGCTCCAATCACATCATTGAAACTCCCAAGATGAGAACATCCTTGCTAGAATGTAAGCTTTCTGAGGCAGGTACTAGTTTGCTTTTTGTATCTCATTTACTAAACCTTGTTATTTTTACTTCAATAATATTTGGTGCATCTATTCTTTTTTCTGCCTTTATGTGACACCCCTTGAAATTATTACACCAGGAGCAGCTAGGTAGCACAAGGGATAGAACTCCAGATCTGGAGTCAGGAGGATCTGGGTTCAAATGTGACCTCAAATACTTCCTGGCTGTGTGAGCCTCTGCAAGTCACTTTACCCCAATTGCCTAGCCCTTGTCACTCTTAGAATTATTACTAAGATAGAAAGTAAGGTTCAAAAATAAAGACATTATTCCATCATCACCGACTGCTTGGAGTATTCAGTAGTAAAATCCATGCTTAACCCTGTGCCTGGAATATAGCAAGTTCTTCATAAATGCTTTCCAATCATTCTTCTAAAGAGGTAGACAACAGTGTTAAAGGCTTTCTAATGGTAAGGAAGGACGAGGACAGAGATAGCATTTGGACACTAAGAGGTAACTAGTTTCCTTTGAGAAAGTGATGGGAATGGAGACCAGATTGCAAGGGGTTAGGAAAGGAGGAATCATCAAGTAGACCCAATGTATGTAAAAAGCTTTTTTCAAGTTATAAATGAAAGGTAAAGAAGAGGTGAGTATAATTAAATGGAGTAGAAATATAAAGGGAAGGCTTTCCACTTCCAGTCGCCATGTTTGAGAACCTGAGCATGTTTGTAGGCAAATGGGAGACAGGGAATTGGGTGGTAATTCAGAGCACGAATGAGGCACAGCTGTTATCCTTTCTCGTGCTGTGGCTACCTGTGGTATAGCATATAAAAGTAGGGAAAGCCAGTGTCTAAGGCCTAGTGTTTCAGGATGGTCTGCTACACTGCAATTCCAAAGTCACATGTGTTGAAAGAAGAAAGAGCAAAGGATTCAGGTAAGAGCTTTTCACAGCAGAGCTTTGCATGTGCAGGGGTCTCATGTTACTGGTGAATTTTCCCTGGGTAACTCAGTTTGTGTTAACTGATATTAGGGTTCTTTCTTAGGAAGTCTTATATGTTGGGCTGCCAGCTGCCCACGTTGTTGGGCATGTTGGGCATGATGACTTTAGCAAGGAATATAAGAAACTTTTCTTTAATAGAGGGCCAGGTGAAGAGAAAATAGGGATAATGATGGGAGGTTTTGAGGGATAGAGAAGAGGGAATTTAGGGAGCTCCCTATAAATGGTCTCAATCTTCTTAGGAAAACAGGTGTGTAAAAGCTATATCCTAAGGCTATTAAACAAAACAGGCTACCAAACAGTCTTGTTAGAGGTTTGAAAAGAAAGTCAAAGGCTTAGGGTATTTGCTCTGATGAACAACACAAGGAAGCAGTAAGACCAAAATAACAAAACTGCCAAGTAGCAGTAAGGAATGGATTTGGAGGATAGAGAGTGGATAGAGAACCAGGTCTGGAGTCCCTGTTTCAAATCTGGCCTCAGATATTTTCTATCTGTATGACCTTGGGCAGGTCACCTAACTAAATTGTCTAGCGCTTACTACTTTTGCCTTGGAATCAATACTTGGTATTGATTTTTAAAACAGAAAGTAAGGGTCTTAAAAAAAAAAACGAAATGGCTTTGGATGCTCCCTCCACCAAGTCTATACCTTTGGTGAATACATTTTATGATTTATTTTGCCAAAAGTTATTACTTGGTGGCTAACCTCCTGGCATTGACTCTCTCCATCCATGTCTAGGCTAGAAAACAGAGAATTAACAGATGAGGAAGCTCCCTATGCTAGTGTAGGTAAACATCTTCTCTATGATATATAAAGAACAAATGATAAGTGCTTACTATATGCCAGGCACTGTGCTAAAGTATTAGAATGCAAATATATACAAAATAGTCTCTGTCCTCAAGAAGTTTACATTCTGATGGGGGAAGACAGTACATAAAAGGAAGCTAGAAAACAAGGGTAGCTATGTGCATAATAAGATGGCCAGAAAGTGATGTTAAGGTCTGGAACCAGGCATGATAAGATGAAAGCTCACATAATAGGGTCATTGATCCTAAGCTCTAGTAGGAAGGGGACAAGAAAAATTAGGATAGCCATAGTGCAGGTAGAATGTTCGGTTTTTGATCAGGAAGTGAGTTGGAACAATCTCTTACATTTTTGTGAGAAGTGTTTATTTGTATTCCTTGACCATTTATAAATTGAGGAATGGCTCGTGGTCTTATAAATTTGCATTAGTTTCCTATATATCTTGACTATAAAACTCTTCTCAGAAATATTCAAATATTCCCCCTCCCCCAGTGGAACATTCTCCTTATCTTAGAAAAACTGATCTTCACATAATTAAAATAATTTATTTTGTCTTTTGTAATCATGCTTAGCTATAGCTGTAAAAATGACTAACTAGTTTTATCTCTCTTGCATATTTTGCACTTATTGTTGTATATGTTTAAGATGCTGGTCTAAATCTAATTTCTGCCATTCTACTTTCCATTTTTTCTAGTAGTTCTTGTCAAATTTGCAATTTATCATCATTACTTTTAATAGTGCTCTTCAATGGAAATTCTCTAATGTTCAGGAAGTTGTGAACTGCTGGATGAAGGTTTTGGTTGTTTTTTTCCCCCCTCACATCAATTAAATTGCTAGAGTTTCCCCCCAGTATGAAGTTTCTGAGGTTTTAACATTTTGGCAAAGAAATTTTTGTAAGCATAAAGGCATCTTCAGGGAGTTGGTAAATAAGTTTTGGTAAAGGAGTCTTGGGAATTACCTAGATCACTGAGAAATGAAATGAGTTGACCTTGAGTGTCAGAGGCATGAGTTGAATCTAGGCTTCCAGACCAGTTCTTCATCTACTATACCATATTGCTTTTGAGTATGGATGGAGCCATCCTCAAATCCTTTCTGACTTGATTGGACCTGCCAGTCTCTAGTTAATTGGCATGATTTTGAAAAAGACAAGGGCTACCTCTGTAGCGCCATGAGCCCATTTAGAGTAGGCTTTTTAGTGGAAGAAGTGATATGTCCTTTGATATTTTGATACACCCATGATCTTACTAATGTTGATTTTGATCCATTCAAACCTTCTAATCCTTCAGTTAGTAATGTATTAGAGGTCTTCCCCCATGTGTCTCCATCTTTGTGTGGATATCAGTGTAATATCCAGCTATCTATCTTCAATAGCTATTGCTACCTGACTTGACTCTTTCCTTAGTCTTTCCTGTACTTGATGATATCTTTATTCCTTTTACCCCTAGACTCATGGTTTCATGGGTTTGGTTAGCTTCAAGGGTGGTAAATTTCCTTTACCAGTACAGATCTTTACCTGTTGTGCAATTTATAGCCTCAGAAACTTTTGAGGTAGAAATTGAAACCAAAGGGCAAGGACTATTGTTCCACTATCCACAGGCCTAGCACATAATAGCCATTTAATAAGCACTTGTAGATTTATGGATTGATTGAATGTGTCATGTTCTGACTTGCCATCTATCCACTGAGACATTCTGTCTCTCGTAGCCTACATCTGTTGATCACAACTGTGGGAAGAAAGGAAGAATCCCTTCATGTATTCTCTGTTCTGAAAAGAAAAAAAAATCACCAAGCCTCAGTATAAATGGGGCAAATACCAAGTCGTCCTACCTACTCTTTAGATAGTCTGGTTCTTCAGCCAAACTATCTAGGCTGACTTGATGGGGAAAAAAGTTTTTATGAAAAAAAATATTTTCCCAAGACTCGTTTAACATTTTTATCATGATGAAAGCCTTTTTTTCCTTTTAATGGTTATCTGAAGAGTCTGAGCTTCATTCAGGATTCTTCTCTATTCCCCCCTTCTCTCTCACAGACAGCAAAGGGATTTAAAAATATGTTGCAAGATTTTAATGAAATCTGCAGAGTAGAATTACATTCTTCTGTGTAACTTTAGGACACCAGGCAAAAAGATATCATAGTCTGTCTTGCTCCTTTGCAATTAGCTACATGATATTGATTTAATTGTACTGCTGCTTAATCAGTGGCTATGGTACAGATAATGGTACATAATTAAAATAATTATGGGGATTAGATAAGATAATGCTTTGAATTTACATTATGTCTCACTACCAAATGGCTCTCAAATCTCAAATGGACAGAATAAATCCCTATTTCCATTAACCACTTTCTACACCTTGTTCTGTCCAGTTCAATGGAAAGAACACATTCTGGAGTCAGAAAACTTGGGTTCAAATCCACCCTATGATACTACTTGTGTGACTTTGGAAAAGGTTTTAATCTCCTTGGGCTTCAATTTCCTCATTTCTAAAATGAGAAGATTGGATTATGTAGCCTCTAAAGTCCCTTCCAGTTCTAAATCTATGATCCCTATAACTTCTGAGCCTCAATTTCCTCATATGTAAAATGCAGGGATCAGATTAAGTAGCCTCCAAAGATCCTTCCAGTGGTATATCTATAATCTTAGGGAAAAAAAAAAAACTCTTATGGCATTCCATACAGTAAGTGATGCTGGTCCAATAGGAATTTCTGCCAATATTTGGCACTTAAAAGTCATTCAATTGTAGTTCAACTGTATTCATCAAATATTTAATTGTATATTATGAGCATTGTCTCTTCTTGTTAGACTGTGTCTTTCCCTATTAGACTATAATCTCCTTGAAGTCAAGGACTATTTTTTTAATTAATTTTATTCCCAGCACTTAGCACAGTGCCTGATACATAATAGGTGCTAAATAAATGTTTATTGATGGGCAGCTATTTGCCACAGTTGATAGAGAGTCATTTCTGGAGTCAGAAGAATCTAGGTTCAAGTTGGGCTCCAGATACTTCCTAGTCGTGTGACCATGGACATATCACTTAACTTCATTTCCCTAGTCCTTGTCTTAGAATTGTTACTAAGCCAGAAAGTAAGGGTTTAAAAAAAAAGTGTTTAATGAATTGGTTTGGATGGTCCCTGGCACTAGGTACTTAAATGGTTATTGAATTAAAGTTGATTGGGCTGCCTCTGAAGACCCCTGAATCTTGATTGGTCTTTAGGCACTGACCAGTTGCTGATTAATGTTGAGGATGTTGTAGAAAGCATTTCTGTTCATGTATGGATTGGGTTAGTCTTAGACATTTTAATCCTTTCTGTATCATAGACTTCTTTGGTTGTCTAGTGAAGCTGATGGGTCCATTCTCAGGATCATGATTGTTGCTTTCTTCCATATTTGAAGGAGATACTAAATTTAAGTTAGAGTTTAATGAAGATAAAGATAAAATTATTTTTTCCATCCAAGTTCACAGAGCTCTTGAAGCCTCTCTATGGAATCTCAAAGCTAAGAGCCCTAGATGGATGGTTTCTGAGGTCCCTTTTAACTCTTAGATTCAGTGAATCCCTAACAACCCTTGTCCAATTCCATCAAAATGGAATCTTTTGCCTTCTTCTTCTCAAGTCATTCTGTTTGACATCTAATTTGTAGCAAAATTATCTATGACTCTTCTCTTATTAAATTATTATTACAATAAGGGCAAGAATTATATTTTTCAATTTGGCTTTATCTCCCCAATGAATTGTATAGTCTCTTCCATGCTGGCTGCAGCTATAGAATTCACTCCCTCTTAGCCTAGGCTTCTTAGAATCCTTACCATTCTTCTATCAACCAATCAATTATTCATTTACTCAATCTAGGGAGGTAATAAGATATAAAGACTACTAGCTCTGGAGCTGGGTGGCTCAGTGGATTGAGAGCCAGGCCTAGAGACGGGAGGTCCTAGGTTCAAATCTGGCCTCAGCCACTTCCCAGCTGTGTGACCCTGGGCAAGTCACTTGACCCCCATTGCCTAGCCCTTACCACTCTTCTGCCTTGGAGCCAATACACAGTATTGACTCCGAGACAGAAGGTAAGGGTTTAAAAAAAAAAAAAAGCTCTGGCAATAAAAAGACTACTAGCTCTGGAGTCAGAGGTCTTGGGTTCAAATTCTACTTCTGAGATTACAGAAGTAGTTGCCTTGGCCCAACCACTTAGCTTTGGTAAAACTCAATTTCTTTATTTGTAAAATGAGGAGGTTGTATTAAGACTCCTTCCACATACATATCTGTGACCCCATACTCCTAAAATCCTACAGTTCTATAGTCTAGGTTCAAGTTCTGCTTTTGAAATTTTCTACCTGTTTCACCTTGCCTAAGTCACTTATTCTCCCTAGGTTAGTCTCCTTATTAAAAAAAAAAATCATTTTACCTTCTGTCTTAGTAACAATTCTAAGACAGAAGAGTAAAGGTTGGGAACTTGGATTAAGTGATTTACCCAGGGTCATATCTGAGGAAAGTGTCTGAGACCAGATTTAAACTGAGGTCCTCCTGATTCCAGGCCTGGCTCTCTATCCACTGAGCCACTACTCTCCTCATTTGTAAAATGAGGGTATTGGGACTAGATGGCCTTTGAGGTCCCTTCCAATTCAAAATCTAGGACCTTCAAATGGTTGAGAATAGAAGGACTGGTCATGTTTTAGGGGTCTAGATGTGACAGAAGTCTTCCACTGTTTGATGGGATACCCTATAGGATAGATCTGTCTTGAGAAATGCCCAGAAGCAACAGGTAGAGGTTTCTGAGTGGCAGATTTAATACTGGAAAAGAAGTCCCATCAATCTCCTCTGCATCCTCTTATTCCAGGAGCCAGGAGATCAGCTCCCCTCTCTTGCTACCTTTCTTTCCCTCCTTTTGGGTTGCGTCCAAGCACCATCCCAGATTAGCAAGCACTCGGAACGGTGGCACTCACTTGAGGGACAGGGGCTTTTGTTCAGCCGGATGGAGACAACACACCGGAGCCCTTCACCACTACCACTCTCCCTGTGGAGTACAACATATCATTACAATCAGCTGGGCTTGTTCCTGGCTTTCTCAGCATCTGTAGTGGCAGCTGGTCCCTTTCCCTCTTCGTCAGGAAGTGCATTCAAGGGTATCCTGCTAGAAAGTTCCCCCAGCAAGCATTTCTTTAGATTGTGAAATTAACAAACCAGGCTTGAGATGGTGGCATCTGAAATAAGGGGAGGGAGGGCAGGGGCAAATCAGGTCGGGGAAAGTTGTCCAACGGCTCTTCTATTCCTCAAGTACTTTTGGAGATCAGGAGACAAAAATAAATGATCTTTTCCTAGGATGCAGGCATCTCCAGTCTCTTAAAGATCCTAGTTAATTCAGAAAAATTATTGTGGGATCATTGATTTAAAGCAGAGGAGGACCCTTGGGGCCAATGATTCGAATGATCTCATTTTACAGATGAGGAAACTGAGGCAGAGAGTGGACAAGTGCCCTGCCTGGGGCACACAGCTAATAAGTGTCAGAAGTGAAATTTGACTCCAGGTTTTCCTGCTCTTTGCCTACTATATTATAAACTAATTTTTTTTTTAATTTGGAAACTTTCATTTAATTAAGTTAGGATAACTATTTTTAAAATAGTTATTTCTGACTTCAGATCTGGACTTGCAAAACAAATAGCTCTTTGACCTTAGGTTTGTCCTCATATTTGCATGGCTGATGACTACAAGCCACTTTCCATGATGTACCATAACTATCTTTCTTGATCTCAACATGAGAAACAACATGGCAGCGTGGAAAGAGCATTGACTCTGAAGTCAAGACCTCAATCTTCTGTGTTGCTCTTGACCATATTTTCCCATAAATCCTCCACAGACAGCTCAACCAACACATTGATGGTTTCTTTTTTCCTTCTCTACATTCCCTGGCATTACAGTGGTACCAATGGAGCACAAGATTGTCCTTCAGTCTTATTATGTGATTGACCCCTTCCCCCTTCTCTCTCATTCATCTTGAAGTCTGGCAGTTGCTTAATTAGTCAATGAATGAGATAATGAGGTCAACTATGAGGTTTCTTTTTTGAGCCTATAATTGAATGACAAAGAAGGGGAATGAATGATGATAACTGGCATTTGTCAAAAATGTTTGAAAACTGTCGAGTTAATTAGAAAAAGTTTTATACCAGGGAGGCTTAGCTAGTGGGAAAGGAATTGTTTGAAGACTGAGTTTCTTTTGATGAATTTACCACACACACAGCAATTCAATCCCAGAGGCCCCAGCAGTACCCTCCCCACTTCCTCCAACTCCTCCTAGAAAGATTTTCTAAGTTCATTCATGTTTGTCTTTCAACTTTCTACACAGTCATATGCACTGTGGTCAATATGTCAATATTACAGCCAGCAATGTTGTTAGCCTTCAACAGTATTTACCCATGATTGAGACAGATGTGCTTCTTGGAGAAGGGCTAATTGAAATCTCAACTGTTCAGTAAATTATTGGTTCCTTTTTTCACACGTAGGAGCTGGGACATCATTTTTATTTCCTTTTGCACCCAAAGCTTATTTTATCTGTAGCTAGAAGCTTAGAATTTATGTTCTAACTCCCACACTAACTAGCTACGTAATCAATCGGTTGACTATTTATTAAGCTCCTACTACATGCCTAATATGATTATTGATTGCTAGGCACTATGCCTTGTCATGGAGATGTAAATACAAAAATGAAAAGCTCCTGCCCTCCACCGCTTCATTCTATAGAGGCAACGAAGAGGATTCAAATGCTCACAGAGAAGTAAGTGACATATCAAATAAATTTAGTCATTGAGAGATGTATCAGCAACTGGAAGAATCAGGAAAGGCCTCTCAGAGGTGTCTTGAAATTAGTATTGAAAGGAATTAAGGATTTAAGAGGCAGAGGAGAGATCAAAGAATGGGTGATAGCCTTGGGAGGTCTTAGAGGCAGGAACAGGAATGTTATGTATGGAGGGCAATAAGTAGATCAATTTGACTGGTGCATAGAATGTATGAGGAGTAGTAATAGTTCACCAGCCTGGAAAGACATGCAAGAGCCATATTTTGAGAGACCAGAAATTCCATAAAGAAGAGTTATATTATCCCTAAAGCAATGGGCCACCACTGAAGCTTCTTGAACTGGGGAGTATTTCCTCATTGGTGTGAAGATGGGAAGTGTGGCCCAGCAGATTTATAAAGCTGAGAAAAATTGATAATGACATGCTAGAGGGGCTGTGGAAAAACAGGCTCTAAATTAATCCAGTCATTCTGGAAGGCAATTTGGAACTATGTCCCCAAAGTTACCAAACTGTGTATGTCCTTTGACACAGTGATGCAGTTACTAGGCTATATTATTCCTCAAAACAGCAATAAAAGAGGAACAAGGGCCCATGTGTACAGAAATATTTATGGTAGCTTTTTTTTTTCAGTAGTGACAAAAAATTGGAAAATAAAGGTGGTACTCATTAATTGGGAAATAGTTGAATAAATTATGGTATATACATATAATGGGTTACCATAAAATCAAAGGAATTTTTTCAAAGATACTTGGAAAGGCTTGTTTGACCTAAAGTAGAGTGAAATGAGCAGAACCAGGAGAACAATTTGTAAAACAATAACATCATTGTTAAAAATGAACAGTTTTGAGAGATGGAAGATCTCTGACCAAGGATCAAGGCTACTTATCTCCTGACAGAGAGAGGTAATGGACTCAATATGAAAAATTAGACATACATTTCTGGACATAACCCAGATGTTGTAACTTTAGTAACTTTTGGGGCATTTCCAAATTGTTTTTCCATAATGACTAGAATAATTCACAAATCTATCATCAGTCCATTTGTGTGCCAGTTTTCTAATAGTCTTTCCATAATTTGTCATTTTCCTTAAAAAAACACAAAATACAACCCAATACTATGCCAGTCTGAGGAGGTGTGAGGTGTAACATCAGAGTTCCTTTAATTTTAATTTCTTTAAAGCCATTTAGAATATTTTCCCTATGGATATTAATAGTTTGGATTTCTTCCATTGAAAGAGGCCTTATTCATATCCTTTGACCATTTATTAATTGGGTAATAGCTCTTATTCTTATAAAATGCCCAACTCTTAAAAATAAACACACACACATTATTTAATGTGGGAGAGAATCCTGTCCCTGAAACAGCAGTCAGGCCAGTTTGTCTGAAAAGTAATATGTGAAGGGAAATAATTTTTTCTGGAAATGTAGACTAGAGTTAAACCATGAATAACTTTATATGCTAAGCTGAAGAATTTGTATTGATTATATTCTAGGATATCACATGATAAACATTTATTAAGTACCTACTATGTGCCAGGCACTGTGCTATGTATTAGGGGTACAAAGAAAAGGCAGTCCTTGCTTTCAAGAAGGTAACAATCTCCTGGGTAGACAATATGCACAAGGAATCTGAAAAGGGATTGGGGTGCCAAAGGGCACTCAGTTCAAGGAGGAGATGGCATAATGAAGATGATGGTGGAGTTGAAGCAGAGCAGCTAGTGGTGAGTGAAGAGATGGTTGACTTTTTGATCCCTGTAGAGAGGGGCTATAGAAGGATTTTATTTCTTTTCCCTTTAGTCCTCTAATCAGAGAAGCAGAAACAAGTAGGGATACTAATAAGGTATGAGTGGCAAAGCTGAAGCAATCTCCATGATGAGTTCCTGGTGAGGAGTTTTATCTTGTGAGGAGCTTATCTTGAGGGGTGGGGAGGGAAGGTGAAGATGGTGATGGGGGCAAAATCAAGCAGAGAAGTTGGTGGCAAATGAAATCCTAGGAGAAATGGGAAATCACTGGAGGTTTTTGAGTGGGGCATTGACATGCTCAGGCTTGGCAGGCAAAACTTCTAGGAAGAGGTTTGCTCCCTTCATCACAGTATTGACTCCAAGATGGAAGGTAAGGGTTTAAAAAAAACATATATATATATATGTACATATATATATATATATTTATATTTCAATGTAATTGGTTTCCTTCGTCATAGTTTATATCTTGTTTTATATGTAACTGAATTCTCTGGTCCCCACTACCTGAAGACAAGGTAGGTTATTATTTCTACCCTTCCTCTAGGGTTTACTTTTAACACATTTGGAGCATCTCTCTGTTATTGATTTAAGCCCTCTCCAATTGAGTTCTCTGTTTTACAGGTCTAACTACCTCAGTTCATTTTAAGCATTTAACAGTCAGATTAACTTTTTTAATTGAAAATTTCATTTAATTAATTTAGAATATTTTTCCATGGTTCCATGATTCATGTTCTTTCCCTCCCCTCCTCCCACACCCCTCTTGTAGGAATTCCATTGGGTTTTACATGTGTCATTGATCCAGACATATTTCCATATTATCGATAATTGCACTGGGGTGAGCTTTTTGCATCTACATCCCTAATCATATCTCCACCAACCCATGTGATCCAGCAGTTATTTTTCTTCTGTGTTTCTACTCCCACAGTTCTTCCTCTGGATGTGAATAGCATCTTTCTCATAAGTCCCTCAGAAGTGTTCTGGATCATTGCACTGCTGCTAGTAGAGAAGTCCATTACATTTGATTGTACCACAGTGTATCAGTCTCTGTGTACAATGTTCTTCTGGTTCTGCTCCTTTCACTCTGCATCAGTTCCTTGAGGTCCCTCCAGTTCACATGGATTCCCTCCAGTTCATTATTCCTTTGAGCACAATAGTATTCCATCACCTATTCATTCACTCTTCAGTCCTTCACCATTTGAATTCTGTCCTTATCATTTTCCTGAACTGCTCTCAATGATTTAATTGCCTCATTTTCTTTCAACATCCCTGCTCCAGTTGACATTACTGACCAATCTAATCCAATGAACATTTATTAAGGCAGCTAGGTAGCAGAGTGGATAGATCACCACACTTGGAGTCAGGAGGGCCTAGGTTCAAATGTGACCTCAAATACTTCCTAGCTGTGTGGTCTTGGTCAAGTTGCTTAACCCTAATTGCCTAGACCTTACTGTTCTCTTATAATTGACATTTAGTATCATTTTAAGACAGAGGGTAAGGGTTAAAAAGAAAAAAAAAAACCTTTAATGAAGTGCTTACTAGGTGCCAGGCACTGTGCCAAGCACTAGATAGACTTAATTGAAAGGCAATCCATGTTCTCAGGGAGTTTACAGTCTAGTGGTGAGTAGACAACACTTAATAGAAGGAGAGAAAGACAGAAGGGGGTACTTGGCATGGGGACATTTTATTCTTTTTGAGTTAAAACCAGGCAGGGCAGCAGATACAAAGTGGAATGAGTCAAAGTCCAGCAATCAGGTCAGTGTTTGAAAAGTAATATGTGAAGGGAAATAATATTTGTTCCTTCCACAAAGGAAGGTACGGGGGCGGGGGTTGGGGGGGGCGGGGGGGGGGGGGTTTGGTAATCTATCTTCCAGTCTTCTAATCAGAGGGGAGAGGTGGCAGAGGAAGGTGGCCTTTGTCAAGGTTTAAGTTAGCAACTTGGTGGTAAGATTAGTGGTGATGAGCTGAACCTGGGAAAGGCATCTCATTCAGTGGAGTTGAAACCAGGCGGAGGTATGGATTCAAAATAAAGTGATTGACCTCCCCTTCATTCAGGATCCACTCTTCTCTCCTAACTTCTGAGGTGCTTCACTTCCCTGGTTTGATGCCTTCCTTTCTTTCTTTTGATCCTCCACTGTTTCTTCCTCTTAGTGACCCCATAAAATGGGTGCTCTCCAAGGTTCTAACTTCCTCTACAAAAAAGGGTTCTTCACCTATTTTTGTGAAGCCTACGGGCATCTTCTTAGAATACTGTTTCCAAATGCATTAAATAACTTACATTGAAATGGGGGGGTGGATGGAGGAGGGAATAATGATTTATATAATGCCTACTTTGTGCTAGTCTTACTGTACTAAGCACTTTTATAAATATTATATCATTTGATTTTTCACCATAACCTTGTGCAGGAAATGCTGTTATTCGTCGCATTTCATGTTTGGGGAAACTAAGGCAGGCAGGTTAAAGTGGCTTGCCCAGGAGTAAGTGTCTAAGACTGGACTTGAACTCGGGTCCTATTGATTCCAGGCTCTGTGTTCTTCTATCTACTTCACTACCAGATGCCTCATTACAAAGGAAACTGGTTATACTGAAATATAGTTATCAAAATATAAAAATGTTCCTGGACCCCAGTTAAGAACTCCAGACTCTATATTTTCTCTCATGCAGTTTATGGATTTGTTCATCATATCAATTTAACCGACTCTCAAATCTATATTGTTAATCTCAAATAAACAGTGTAGGACACCAACTCTAGACTTAGAGGCTTTGGGTTTTTTGGGGTTTGAATACCATCTCTGATACTCAATATCTGTGTGACTGTAGTCAAATCATTTTACCTCTTTGGGCCTCAGTTTCCTTTCTTGTAAAATGAGGGGATTGGCCTAGATTGCCTTTGTGGTAATTTCCAGTTTTAAAGTCATGATTTTCTGAGCTCCCATAAGTTTCAGTCCTTGATTTCCAACTGTCTTCTGGCAATCTCCACCTGGATCCTGCCATGACCTCCGAACTTAATATGTCCAAAATTGATTTCATCCTCCTTGTTTTAAACTCTACTTTTCCTTTTAATTTCTCCATTTAGCATGAGAGTACCACCATTCTCTAGTTACCCAGGTTTGTAATCTCAGAGTCATTCCTGATCCTTTTCCTTTATTCTTCTTCACAAGCAAGGTAGCACAGTGGGTAGAATGCTTAGCTTGGCATTAGGAAGACTTGAATTTGAATCTGCCTCAAGCATTTACTAGCTGTGTGATCCTGGGCAAGTCACTTAACCTTTATTTGCCTGAATTTCTATAAGATAAATAATAGTAACTAATTATCATCAAATAATAGCATCTACCTCTGCATTATTGTGGGAATCAAATAAGCTAATATTTGTAAGGTGCTCTGCACACCTTAAAATTCCATTATCATCATCATTTCCCAAGCAATGGGGAAGTCTAAGTGACTTTAACTCCACAATATTGCTACTTCTCCATAAGCAAAGGAGGGTTCAGTTATATTCACTACACTGTGCTTACTAAGGCACTAATTTTGATATCATCATTGACACAATTAGTCAGGTCCAACTCTTTGTGACCCCATTTTGGTTTTTCTTGGCAGAGATAGTGGAGTGGTTTGCCATTTCCTTCTCTGGCTCATTTTACAGATAAGGAAACTGAGGCAATGTGGGTCAACCAAGTAGTAAGTGTCTGAGGTAAAATTTGAACTCAAGTCTTCTTGACTCCAGGACTGGCACCCTATCTACTGCACCACCTAGCTGTCCTAAGGCAGGGAATATGAACCAACATGTTTTAGAAACATTTTTAACGATAAGGACAAGCCTAAACTTTGGTTCATTCAAATGACCTATTTGTTCCCTGACTTTACCACCTTGTTATCAGTCCTCTTATTTTCCCTATCTATATCAAATCTCAGTCATTGTCACCTACAAATATCAATAATCCTCTGGGTGCTAGATACTGTTTCATGTGTTAGGGCTAAAATAAAAAATGCAACTTCCCCCAACTTGTTCAGGGAAATGATGTGTATGCGGTCAACATGGAATCTAGAAACCCCAAACTTGTAACCTAGTAAGATCTGATGAACCCCAAGTTTTAGGACTTGCTTGTAAGTTGGAGACCTCAAAGTGACTCTTCTTGTCTCCAGAAACCTCTCCCACTGTATCACATACTCTTCCTTTCAAGGATCGAACTCAGGACCCTTCAGCTTATGAGACTGATAAGCTGCCTACTGAGCTAGACTTGGCTTGGGCTTGGCTTCACCTGATGGGGATTGTCTTTTACCATTATTCAGTCTGAAATGGCTAGCCTGAGATTCGCTTCAGGGTGAATTTCCACAGGAACCGGGAACAAGGACAAGCTTTGGGGTCTCCAACTTACAAGCTAGTCCTAAAACTTGGGGTTCCTCAGATCTTACTAGGCTCAAGTTTGGGGTTTCCAGATTCCATGGTGACAATGCATATAAATATATCTAAAATATAGACTTGTGACTCATGAATGTCAGCCCCTGATTAGAGAGAAGATGGGAGCCCAGTTGTCTACTTTCCACTTCCTTGGCCAGCACCTCATATCACTATAACAGACTCCTGTGTGAGTCTCCCTGCCTTTGTCTTCTTAGATAAAACCTTGATTCTAAGGCAGAAGAGTGGTAAAGGCTGAGTAATTGGGGTGAAGTGACTTGCCCAGGATCATACAGCTAAGAAGCGTCTGAGGCAGATTTGAACTCTCACCCTTCTGGCTCCAGTCCTGGTACTCTATCCTTTTGTATTTTTAAAACAACATTCATCAGTATGGGAGACTCTTTGTGAAGAAATGCCTTCCACCTATACAGATGGGCACTTATGAGTCTCTACATGATTTCTAGTATTTGAGAGTTGTCTGGAGCATTAAAAGGTTAATTGACTTACCCAGGGTCACCCAGCTAATGAGATTGAGGAATTAGTTGAACCCAGGTCTTACTGAAAAGGAAGCCAGTTCTCTGTTCATTTCCCCATGGCTGCTGTTCACAGCCTTCAGCTTCCAGGTGTGACTGTCATTCCCTCCCTCAAAACACCTTTTCTAACATCCAATTGCCTACAGGATGAAAGAGCAGCTTCCTAGCTTGGCAGTCAAGGCCCTTCATAATTTGGCTTCAGCTTACCTTTTTCAACCTTATTTCACTTGGTTTCTCCTCATGGACAATATGTTCCAGCCAAATCGGACCACTTGCTGTTTCCTGAACATGATGTTCTATCTTCTGCCTTTGTGCCTCAGGGCGAGCTGTCCCCAGTGTCTGGAATGTACTCCCTCCAACTCCCTCTGTCTCATTCCCCCGCCCCCTCCTTCAAGGCTGAATTCAGGTGCCACTTCTTGAGTTCAAATCTGACCTCCGATACTTCACTACTCTGGCCCTCGGTTTCCTCATCTATAAAATGGGGATAGCAACAGCACTATCTCCCAGGATCATTGTGTGTTTGTAAAGCATTCTTCAAGCCTTAAAGTACTTAATAAATGCTAGTTACTATTATTGATAACTAATTATTAACAAGAATAAGCCTTCCTTGATTGCTTCAGGCTATAGTACTTTCTTTTTCTTTCGGGTACTTTGTTTTGTGAATATCTGTGTTGTATTACACACACACACACACACACACACACACACACACACACACACACACATTCCAAGAGGATCTAAGCTGAGGACAGGGACTGTTGACTTCTTCACTCTGGACTATGAGTGCCTAGTACAGTGTCTGGCCCCTGCTATATGCTAGTCAATGCTTGGCAAGTTCCATTGGATGGAAGGGGAGGAGAAAAAACAAGAATAATGTCTTCAAGGATGGGCAGACTTGCTCCCACAAGATCTAAGGAAGGTGTTTGGGGATGGGGAGAGCTGAGCTTGTTTAAGTCAATGGGAACAGTCAGTAGAGAGAGATTGGTGAGGGAAATGATCAAAGGATGAATGAACTAAAGCAATTATTAAGCAAATGCTGTGTGCCAAGTACTATGATCAGTACTAACTAGGGATGCAAAAGGGGGAAAAAAAAGCAAGATGCTTTTTGCCTTCAAGAAGCTTATATTCTAACGAAGGAGACAAAGCATCTAATAGGGTGCAACTTTCCAAGAGAGAGAAGGAGAGTAAGGGCACAACTGACAAGTTAGACGGCCATCTCATCCTTTAGGACTTGGGCAGGGGAGAGTGCTGGGAAGGATGTGGAATTTGAGGTGTGAAGGAAGGTAAGGAAGGAGTTAATGTTTGCCATCTAGATAATGTGTGAAGGGCAGCTAGGTGGCCCTGGGCTTGGAATAGGGAAAACACTTCTTCCTGAGTTCAAATCCAGCCTCAGGCTCTTACTAGCTGGGTGACCTTGGGCAAGTCACTTAACCTTGTTGGCTTCATTTTCTTCTTCTGTAAAATGAGCTGGAGAAGAAAATGGCAAAACACTCCAGTAACTCTGCCAAGAAAACCCCAAATGGGGTCATGGAGAATTGGACACAACTGAAAAACAACAACAATGATGTGTGTTGTAGTCTAGAAGGTGGTTTTCTGATCCAGTTCTATTTATTATCCTCATATTTTCTCCCAACTTTACAACTACAGTAATTCCAAATGAAACTCTACAATGATGAACAAGAGTAGCCAGTGGTAGTATTAGCCAATGTTTACAGAGTGCTCAAACATCTTCAAGGCAATTTATATGCATTCCTTCATTTATGCTTTACAACAACTCTGTGAGGTGGGCACTGTGAGAATATACTTTTCATTTTGCTGTTGAAGAAATTGATACTCTCTCACAGAGGTTAAAGAGCTAGTGAATATCAGGATTTGAATCCAGATCTTTCTGTCTGCAATATGCTCTCTACTATAACATGTAATCCTTCGATTGTCAAAGACTATACTATATTTACTAAGGCAGGGATATGAACCAATTGGGCAACTAGGAGGCACCATATTGCACAGAGTGCTGGATCTGGAGTTAGAAAGACTCATCTTCCTGAGTTCAAATGTGACTTCAGATACTTCCTAGTTGTGTGACCTCAGGCAAGTCACTTAACCCTGTTTGTCTCAGTTTCCTCATCTATAAGATGAGCTGGAGAAGGAAACAGCAGACCATTCCAGTATCTTTACCAAGAAAACCCCAAATGGGGTCATGAAGAGCTGATATGACTGAACACAATAACCACCACCATCACTACATAACATAGGCTTCTTGATTTAGAACTGGAAAGAACCATAGTCCAACTCCCTCATTCTACAGAGGAGAAAGGACGGAGAGTGGTTAACATGATTTCAGCAGGGTCACATAGCTAGGAAGAGTCTAAAACAGCATTTGAATCTATCTTTCTGACTCCACGTTTAACAAGTTATCCTCCCAAATAAGGAGACAAAGGTAGGTATCTGTAATCTAGTAAATATAATTTAGTAAGTATTTGAGGTAGGATTTGAACTGAGGTCTTTCCTGATTTCCAAATCAGTGCTCTATCCACCTAAGATGTTAGAGTTTTGACAATGAGTCACAACCCAAATTTCTAACTTTTATAGAAATTATGTTCTTCCAAATGATCTATTTCTTGTCTCACCTGCCTCACATCACTCCTATTAACTCTCTCATTCTTTGGAGGCTCTCTCCACACTTCCCATTCCTGGCACCCACCCAGTGGAGATCTGAGAAGGATACTAATCCAAGGCTGGATGAGTTCACTTTATTTCATGAAGCCCTCATTATCCAGGACTCCTCCTTATCTGACTAATTCTTCAGTTAAATGGAGGTAACCCAAGGACTCTTTCTGGGATTGCATTCAATTTTTACATTGATTCCTTCATGCAGTACAAACCTCTGAACCTCCCTTCTTGGGGCCCTATTTCCTACCCCCCCCCCCCAGCAAACAACTGGGCTCCTAATTACTTGGATCACTTTCTGCTGAAGACCTCTGGGCCTGCAGCTGTTTCACAGGAAGGGGCCTCCCATCTTTGTTATGGTACAGGGTCCTGATTAATGGGCTCTCCGCCTCCATGGATCATCTTTTGAAGGCCTTTCTGAAAGTTTTGTCTGGTACCTTAATTCTAGTGGAATGCAGACGCAGTTCCTGGGATATTTGTATTCTTAGGAAGACAAGAAGTATTAACTCTTTTCTAGCCAAAAGCTGGACTACTATCCCTTCTAAACACCACCGCAACTGAAGTATTATTATTCTTTTTAAAAGTCCCTTACCTTCTGTCTTAGATCAATCCTGTGTATTGGTTCCAAGGCAGAAGAGGAGTAAGGGCTAGGCAATGGGGGATTAAATGACTTGCCCAGGGTCACACAGCTAAGAAGTGTCTGAGGCCAGATTGGAACCCAGGACCCCCATTTCTAGACCCAAGTAGTAGTATTAAAATCTTTTGTCTTTATCACAGTAATTTCTGGGCCCATACATCCAATGGACCTTCTCTTATAACAAAGAAAAACAGGCAAGTGAAACTAACTGACACTGATCTCATCTGAAAGTACTGATTCTGTTTAGTATCCTTAGTCATCCACCTCTTTTTTCTCTCTCATTTTGGAGGGACACTGGACCTGTGATTTCATAAGTATGAAGACACTTCCTTTATCAGAACTTGCTCCCCAACTTATATAATCTTAAGAGAATTGCCTGGGGATGATAAGAAGTTTAAGATTTGCTTAGGATTGGGGCAGCTAGGTGACTTAGTGGATAGAGCATCAGGCCTGGAGACTGGACGTTCTGGATTTGAGTCTGACCTCAGACACTTCCTAACTGTGAGACCCTGGGCAAATCCCTTAATCCCCATTACCCAGCCCTTAACTGCTCTTCTGCCTTGGAACCAATACACCGTATTGATCTAAGACAGAAAGTAAGAGGTTAAAAAAATTGCCCCTGATCACACAGCCAATATAGGTCAGGGACGGGACTCGAACCCAGGTGCCTCTGATTCTGAGATCAGTTCTTTGAATCTTATACTCTTGCTTCATTGGTTCACATGATTGTAGGGATAAGGATTAGATTCATGGTGTCATTGGTATAAATATCTCCTAGATGAGGGGACTCTCTACCAATGCTTTGTCTTTGGGCTGCCTGGAGCAGTGAGAAGCAAGTGAATTACCCAGGGTCACACAGATGGTTTTCTGGTTTCCCTGGTCAGCTCTCTATCTGCTATAATCCTCTGTTAGTATATCCTTTCTATTGTTTTTTTTTCTTCAGTTACTTAGAGTTTGACTTCCTTTGAGTGACTTTTCATTTATGTGTCTGTAGCATTCTTCTCAGCTTCTTGATTTTGCCTGCTTCACTGTGCATCCATTCCGATGAGCCTTCTTATGTTTCTATATTTCATTTATTTGTCAGTAGTCCAGCAGATAGAGTTGAGAAGAGTCATCCTCCTGAATTCAAATCTGGCCTCAGACAGCAGTTGTGTGACCCTGGGCAAGTCACTTCGCCCTATTTACCTCAGTTTCCTCATCTATAAAATGAGCTGGAGAAGGGTAATGGCCAACCATTCCGGTATCTTTGTTAAGAAACCCCTCAAATGGGATCTTCAAGAATTGGACACAACTGAGATGACTGAACAACAATCACAATATAATCTTCAAGTGTAGGTCTGTTTAGGACAATAAAAATTTGCCCTACCTTTCTTCTCTCCAACCCTTTTTCATCATTTTTAATCTGTATTATGTATTCAAACAAGCCTTCATTTAAATTTCATTCATATCTTTGAAACTTTCCTTCTCAAAGAACCACAGACTCATTTAGAACTAGAGAACACCCTAGAGGTCATCTAGTCCAACCTTTAACTGAAACATAAGTTCTATCCCACCTCCCATTTTTCCCTAATATCTATTGTGATACAGTCAATTAGTCAGTCAATCAGCATTTATTAAAGAGCTATTACATGCTAGGCACTGTCTTAAGATCTGGGACACAAAGTCCCTGTCATCGAAGAACTCACAATTTAAGAGGGGAGACAACAGGTATATATAGGTTCATGCAAGATAGAGAGAGATGGGAAGTAAAAATGCAGTGGAAAGAATGTTATATCTGGAGTCAGAAGACTTGGGTTCCAAAGCAGAAGAGTGATAAGGACTAGCCAAATGGAGTTATAGACTTGCTCTGGTCACACAGCTAGGAAGTGTCTGAAGCCAAATTTGAATCCAAGTCCTCCTGACTCCAGGTCTGGCACTATATCCACTGGGCTACTAGCTGCCCCTAATCCAAGCCATTTTCACAGAAATCATTACATAACCAAATTTTCCCTCTTGTCCTTGCCAAAGTTAATTTTTAAAAAATGTTTTATTGGTGCCTTTTGTCTTTCTAGCATACTGGACTTGGAGTGGAACTTGATCGTCTCCAATTCCCATCTAGCTCTCATGATCTCAGAGCTAGACGTTAGAGAATCAGTCCAACAAATCTATTTTATAGATAAGGAGACCAAGGACAAGAGAGGGGAGAAAACTTACCCCTAGTTGCATAAGTAAATAAATTACAGAGCCAATATCTGAATGCTAATGGACTCTGATAACAAAGCCAATGTTTTCTTTTTTTTCTCATTATGCCATCTTGGTGCATTAAATAATTGAAAAAGCATTATTAGGCACTTGCTGTATGCCAAGAACTTAACTATGGCATGGCCCTTGGCAAATTCTTTAACCCTATTTGCCTTAGTTTCTCCTTATGTAAAATGAGCTGGAGAAGGAAATGGCAAACAGCTTCAATAGCTTTGCCAAGAAAACCCCAAATGGGGTCACGAAGAAGAGTTGGACATAACGGAAACAACTGTATACCAGGCACTGTTTTAAGTGCCAGGACTACAAGCACAAGCTAACAAGGCAGTCTTTGCCCTCTTACATTCCAATGGGGAAGACAATACTTAAGCTTACATAAAAGCTAAAACTTTTGCTTTAATATTTAAAATTATAGTACTATCTTGGGGGTACCCTTCATTCCATCACAGGAATTCTATATGGTACTTTTTGTTGAGATGATGAAAAAAAGTTGTGACAAACATCCTCTTTGCAATCTAACTTTTTGTTTACTTGAATCCTTCAGAAACATCCTAGAAACATCCCAGTGCCTCTTGAGTTTTCAACTTTGATTTCTCATCCATGTTAGTCCCTGTGGGATTAAGAAGGGTGCTTAGGGAGGACTAGTACTTCTGGTGTGGGGGGTTTTCAGGGCTGCTCATCTACTTTTGGTGTCCACCTGCAACCCAGCTCTCACCTGTGGTTCCAAGAAGCTGTTGTATCCATAGTGGCCATAACCTGTTAATAGCCATCTTCATAGATAGCCTAAATCAGATTGAGGGAAACTGACACAATCTTCAACCCACTGGTGAGTTAGTGGGGTGTCTACTCTAACCATGTGAAAACTTTCCATTGGGAAAGAAGTGGGTGAGAACAATTTACTCTAACCACCAAAAAAACAGCCGAAGGAGGCTCTGTGGAGCACTTAGAACTTGGTCAGACATTGAAGATGCCAAGGTCATGTACATCACCAGTCATCCTGAGTTTTGTCTTGCCACTGGCTTTGGATGATTCTGGAAGAGAAAGTGAGGCTGACAACTTGGTGTAACTCTACCTCACTTAAGTCCAATTCACTGGTAAGTTCAGTCATCACCCCATGATGTCACTGGTCCCCTTCAAAAATGAAGGATGAATAGCAACAAAAACAGGATGATGATGATGATGATAACTAACATTTATTCATCACTTTAAGGTTGGCAATATGTTTAAGAATAATGACAACTATGAGACAACATGCGAAAATTTGTGGAATGCAGCCAAAGCAATACTTAAGGGAAACTTTATATCTCTAAACACTTACATCAATGAGAGAGAGAGAGAGCAGATCAGGGAATTGGGCATGTAACCAAAACTAGAAAAACCAACAATTAAATAAAATTAAACACCAAAACAGAATTCCTAGAAACCAAAGTTGATATTTATAAAATTGACAGAAAAAAGCATCAAACTATTATTAAAACTTGGAAAAAATTTAAAAAGTTGATGAGCCACTAACTAGTTTGACTTCAAAAAAGAAAGAAGAAAAGCAAATTATCATTATTGAAAATATGAATATTGTGAAAATGAAATTGGTAAATGTACATTCAATGAAGAAAAAAATAAAAGCAACTATTAGGAAGTAATTATTTTTATTTTCCTTTCCTCCTAGGATTGTTACTGCTAGTATAAGCCAATTAAAAAAAAGCCCGAGTTCCCAGTTGCAATGTTCCATGTAGACACAGATTCAATTAACAATACCTTATTAAGTATCTGCAATGTGCCAGGCATTGTGTACCATGAACAGGGACATAAAACAAAAACAAAAAAAAATGAAATAATCCCTGCTCTCCAGGAATTTATTTTTTTTTGGTTTGTTTCAGAAATACATATAAATTTCTGTCAGTTTCTACAGAAGAGAATTACAAGAAGATAGATTGTTGAAAACAGTTGACTTGTTGTTTTATTGATTGTCTAGATTTAAGAGCCCCCAAAGAGGAAAAGTTAATAATGCAGATTAAACTTCAAGGTGTGTCCTGCATACATTTATTTTCTTCCCCCATGGAGACGGTTGTTAAACATTCATCAGCATACGCTTGGGGTACAAGGCATCTGAATTTCTTTCTCTGTTAAAGAACTGTTTGATACTGATTTTCTAGGGTAAATTTGGGGATCAAAAGAAATAATATCCAGAAACTGCCTGGAAAATTGTAAAACTCTACAAATATCAATGGGAATGAAATTTTTTTTAATTAGTAGCTTTAGCTTTTATATGACCCACTTGATCTTCTCCCTTCCTCTCCCAGAGAGTTATCCTTTAAAACAAAGATGAAAAAAAGACAACAAAACAGTTCAGCAAAATTTATTGATCCAATCCCATGAATTAAAAATACCAACTACTATTAATATTATTATTAGGCCTAGATCAATGATTTCATCCTGCTAGAGAGCTCTGGGGAGGAAACTCTTCTCAGGACAGGTCAGTGCCTGCTGAGCTAGTTTGAGGGCTAGAGATGCCTGGGGCATTGAGAGTTCATACAGCCCAGGTTTTCATGATTTTAGCCTTTTTTCCCCCCTATCTACCATACCATGACTACTACTGCCCTAATAATAACAACAACAAAAGCAAATTCTTTTTTTTTTTTTTAAACCCTTACCTTCTGTCTTAGAGTCAATACTGTGTATTGGGTTCAAGGCAGGAGAGTGGTAAGGACTAGGCAGTGGGGGGGTGTAGTGTAGAACCCCCACAGAGAAAAAGTTAAAAATGCAGAGTAAGCTTCAAAGTGTGTCCTGCATACCTTTATTTTCTTCCCCCATAGAGACAATTTTTAAACATTTGTCAGCATATGCTTGGGGTACAAAGCATCCAGATCTCTTTCTTTGTTCCTCAGTTAGGAAGTGTTTGAACCCAGGACCTCTTGTCTCTAGTCCTGGCTCTTAATCCACTCAGCTATCAACTCCCTTCAATAGTAGATTTTCTAAACTTCTCAGAAAAGTTCTGACTGTGCTATCCATTGGAGCTTAAGTCAGGCACATCTTTTGCCCAAGTGGTGGATGTTAGTAAAATAGGATTGCCTCTCTGGTCCTTCTTTTGCTTGTAAAATGTCAAATGCATGGAAAGGTGGTCTTTGTGCTTTTTCCTGGGGCTCAGTGAGATTGACCATAGCTTCAGTGCTGGAGGGTTTCTTGGAACTCAAGTCCAAGTGTCTCATTTGACAAACCCATGGCTTAGGAGGTTGAGTGAGTTGCCCAGGGTCACATAACCAATAAGGGTTTGAACCTCGGTCTTCCTGCTTCCAAGTCTAACCTTATTAACCACTACATGATGCTGTCTTAGTATCCTACCCAGAAATGACAGCTGGCTTCTGAATTGGGACACTTGAATGGATGGACTGGGTGTAGCCTAAGATCTTAGCCACAGACTTATTTTCATTCAAGGAAACACATGCTTCTTTCCCTACTCATTGGAAACGGGAGGGCTTAAACTGATCCTTTGGAATCCTCCTCTATTCCTTTTCCACCTGTTTGCAGTTACTGACACAGGGAGCGTCATGTCTCTTGCCTCCACAGCTGTAAAACAGTTTTCCGTCTAGGCTAAAATGAGTTCTTTGCTATGTCAGGGACACCTCGGGATGTTCGAAGTCCACCGTTCGTTTTCCCAATATGTTTCTCTCCACAGTTTGCTTGGTGATCTGGAAAGAGATCCTCATTGACGTCTGGACACTGTGCTGGTGAGGCCACACCAGAACTCTGCCAGCCAGCGTTGGCCCATTCTTTGGGATAAGTCTTTTACTGATCAGCACTCTCCTCTACTTGAGAAACTGTGATTTCCCCTGAAGAAAGTACATGCCAAATGGAATGAACTCAACTTAAATGGATTGATAGGATATTTTAGGGCCCTCTATTGGATTGGGCTCTTGACACTTGAACAAGAGGAATGGCTGTCCCCAACATTTTACTTATATTTGTGCAGATTTTGAATAATTTTCCTCTCTTATTCCTTTTTGACAGGTTTTGTAGTCACAGGGAATAAGAGACAAATCTCTCTATGGAATTATAGAATGCTACTGATAGAAGGGACTTTAGATTTTTTTTAAACCCTTACCTTCTGCCTTGAAAACAATACAGAAGAATGGTAAGGGCTAGACAATGGGGATGAAGTGACTTGCCCAGGGTCACACAGCTAGGAAGTGTCTGAGGCCTGATTTGGACCCAGGACTGCCCATCGCTGGACCTGACTCTCAATCCACTGAGCCACCGAGCTGCCCCCCTAAAGGGGACTTTAGAAGATATCATGTTGCCACAAAGAATTTCAGAGCCAGGAAGAATATGAGAACAAGAGATATTAGAACATAGAATATCAGGGTTGGGAGGGACATGAACACGTCAACTACCAAAGCTAGGACATAGAATATGAAGCTGTATGGGACCTTAGTGCCCAGAAGATCAGAGCTAGGAAGACCTTTAGGTCCTAGAATAGCAGAACCAGGAGGGAGCTTAGGATGTAGGCTATTAAGCTTTGTGGGATCTTGAAAAATAGAAATCAGAGCTAGGAAGGAATTTCAAACATAGAGTCTTAGAACTTGGAGGGACCATAGTAGAGTGTCCAAACTGGGGATTGGAGAGTGCCTTAGAGATTATCTTGACATTTTTTTACATAATTAAACTGAAGTTCAAAAAGGCAGGCCATGCTTAAAGGATACACAACTAGTTAGTGGCAAAACTAGGGCCAGAACCGAGGTCTTCTGAGCCTTAGATCAGCATTTTTTTCTACAGTATCACTCCTCAAGATCAAAGCTCCAAGTATATTAGCTGCAAGTAGGGACTAGCTGAAGGATTGAGCTTCAGTGAACCTGTAGGGCTTCCTGTGGATGGACTGGAAAGTAACTGAAAGATGACAGATTAGAGTCTTGGAGGTATTTTTTTCCCTTGGGATAAGGGCTTTAGGTCGAGCCATCATGGCTCCAAGAATCATGGATGGAAACCATAAAGGCGTTTTTGGATAGCAGCCACAGACACTAACTAGAGTCAAAACTTCACAGGGGCTCAGAGGCATCACTAGGAATTTTGGTGCTTGGGCAGGTTTTACAAATCACTTGTTCGTTTCAATATGAATGGGATATCTCTCTTTTTCTCTTATTCTCTCCTGTCTCTTTGAGCCTCTGCCTCTCTTTCTAGATCCAGAGATGACCATGGAACGCTGCTATGAGACTCTTGCTTGAGAGCCAGGGAAGGGGAGGAATTTGCTCCAGTCTGCCATCTGTTAGCTTTTGATTGTAACTAATATTTCTTGATAACTAGGTACTGAACTCCATTGTTTCTAAGCTGCCAAAGGGCAGGTGCTGTAAGAGGATGCTAAATTTAGCACCCTCTATATTCAGCATGGTGGAGCAAATCTCCCATCACCCCACCCTAGTTATGTCTCTGGGTGTGCTCAGCAGTGCCTGAACAACCACATGTCCAGTCTAGACTTGTGAAACTCTGATTTGTTTCTTAGAGTCAGTGAAAGGGGAAATTGCTTTTTCATGGATTCCACCTTTAAAAAAATGTCTTTTGGTTTTCCATGATGGCAGGCCCTTTTCCACTCCAGCAACTCCTTTCCCCCGGGCATTCTGGTGGGCTGGGATTGTCTCTTGGGAACAGTTCCTGGTGCATGAAACCTGGAATCCCAGAAGGCTATAAAATTCAATGACATGTGGGTTTAATAATGTCAGGGGAAATGTTCAGTTAATCCTTGCTAGCGTGGGTGCACCTAGGATTCCGAAGAGCCAGATTCACAGAACACTAAGGGGAAACAGAAAACTGGTAATTATCTGGTGAATTTGGACCATACAGAAAGCCAAACCCAGTGATTCAAGCCAAGAGGAAAACTCAATAGTGGCTTTGGTGGGGAGGTAGTTCTTCTCCAGCCTCCCCAACAATCCCCCTTTTTTTCCCCTCAGGAGGGTGGCAGTGGGCAGGGAGCTGAAGGCACAGAGTCCCTCCCTGTTAGAGTGGAGAAAGCATTGAATTGGATTCAGAGAGTTCTGGAACTGACATTGTCTCTAACTAGTAATGCCTCATTCCAGCAGGAGTGCCCTATCCCCAATTCCTTTGTATTTATCTATATCTATATCTTGTTTTTTTATTATGTATTATCTCACCTGAAGGAATATAAATTTTTGGAGAGGAGGTCCTGGTTCATCATTTTCTTTTAAACCCAAACCTTCATTTTGTAATTAATACTAAATATTGGTTTTAAGGCAGGAGAGTGTTAAATAAGGCGGAGGCAGTGGGAGTTGAGTGATTTGCCCAAGTTCACAAAGCCAGGAAAAAATCGGAGGTCCGATTTGAACCCAGGACCTCCTCAAGTCACTGAAATGCCTCCTGCCCCACCCATTTCATAGTTGTGTTTTTCTCCCTAGTACCTGAGTGATGGTGTGGCATGATGGATAGTTGAGATTCTGAATGAAGTCACTTGATCCTTCAGTACTCTGAGTAACTGTATAAAATAAAAAGCTACTAGGAGAGTATAGACCTCTCCTAAATGAGGAAGTTTCTTACTGAAAGCTCCTAAGCCCGATAAAATCACCTGTCCAGTTAAAAAGTAATCTTCTGTATCTGGCACAATGTAGGTGCTTAATAAATGCAAGTTGTTAATTGATGCTAATCAGCTACCTAAATACCATGGACAGGTCACTTCAACCCCTGAATCTCATTTTGCTCTTCTGTAAAATGGGAATAATGCAGTTTATAATCCTTACCTCATAGGACTTGGTGAAGGAAGTATTTTGTAACAACAAGAATGAACTACATAAATGTAAGTTATTATTCTCCATATTTTTAACAGCAATATTCTTCCAGCATGCTAGGAACTGTGGATAACAGAAAAATACAAGTGGACCTCAGCACGAGAGGGATGGGTGGTGTCTACGTTTAAGCTGACCCAAATTGCCCTGGGTACCATATGTGAAAGAAATATGAGAGGACTCCTTGCACACCTTTGCTACTTTTCACCTGGACGATTGCAATCCCATCTTAGCTTCTGACTAAGTCTGACTAAATAAGTTGATAGTTTCTTTAAGTTCTTCCCAACTCCTTTAAAAAATGCTTTCTTACAATGATTTCTCTCTTGATTAGAGAGGGAGAGAGAAATTGGCAATTGTAGGTGCTGTAAAAATAGAATAAATAAATAAAATCTTATTTAAAAAGAATAGTCATGAGGGGCTAGATGGCATAGGGGCCAGAGTGCTAGGCTTAGTGTTTGGAGGACCTGGGCTTCAATTTGGCCTTAGACACTTAGATATATGACCCTGGGCAAGTCACTTAATCCTGTTTACCTAGATCTTTGTTGCTCTTCTGGCCCAGAATTGTTAGAAGGACAGAAAGTAAGAGTTTAGAAAAGGAAAAAAAAAGAAAATGTCATCAGAGAAGGGTACAGGAAGGAACAAGCATTTATTAAGCACTTTACAAATATTATATCATTTGATCCCCATTTTATGCTTGAGAAAAATGAGACAGAAAAACATTAAATGATTTGCCCAGGATCATTCAGCTAGTCTGAGCTCAGACTTGAATTCAGATCTTTGTGACTCCAGGCCAGGGCTCTATCTACTATGCTACCAGTCTTTCAAAGTTGTTCTTCTTTGTAACGTTTTTTTTTTTTGTGGCTGTATAATTTGTTCTCTTGGTTCTGTTCACTCTGCATCAGATCATAAAAGTCTTTTCAGGTTTCTCTGGCACTTGACTGGGGCCAATGCCAAGTCAAACCAAGAGAGAACCAATTAATAGCCCACAAATTCTGTCATTCTTTTAATATTGAAAGATTTAGAGGATGTTCCCTATCAGGGTAAGTGGACCCCTTGTGGAAATCTTATGAGCTCACCAGGAATAAGCATAGGGCAGCCTCTAGGTAGTACAGTGGATAGAGTGCTGGACCAAGAGTCAGAAAAAACATCTTCCTTCACTTACATTTGACTTCACACCCTCACTAGCTACCTGACCCTGGGCAAGTCACTTAACCTGGCTGACCTCAGTTTCTTTATCTATAAAATGAGCTGGAGAAGGAAATGACAAACTACTCCAGTATCTTTACCAAGAAAACCCCAAAGTTGGACATGATTGAAATGAATGAAGCAGCAAGCAAAGGGCTAAGAGTGGCACAAGAAGAGAGGGCATGGAGAGGTGGTTTAGGGCAGGTACTACCTATCTTGATGAGTTCATGGATCGGTTTAACCCACAAGAATCAAACTAATGATCTCATGTTGCCTTGGGTAAAGGAAGCCCCTTATCTATCTTCCTCTTCTTCTTTACTAAATCTATGAGGACTCTAGAGCTTCTAGGGAGTCTCTAGAAAGAATGAATTAGAGTTGTGGAGATTTGTAGATTGGTTCAGCCCCATTTTTGATTCTGTATATAGAAAAACTAAAAACATAATGAATTGTGTTGAGCTTGATAACTGAGCTACCAAATAATCAGTTTTAGTGCTTTGAATAAAGTGGGTTCTAAGCAAATGTTTATGTCAGAGTTGAATTAGAAGAAAGACCTAAACCATGCCATGGATCAACAGTCAGGCTAACTGGGGAAATTAATCAGTTGGTCAATGAGCATTTATTAAGTACTTACTTTGGGCCAGGCACTGTTACAAAGGCTGGGTTTAGGATAAAGAAGCTGGTTCTGTTATTTCAGTGGTATCAAGAACTCTCAGATTTGCCCAGAGGTAGAACCTGACACTGGGTCTTCTTGGCACTAAGGACACCACATTGCCTCTCAAGCAGTGAACAGACACACACAAAAGAAATAGTCCTTACACCCAAGGAATTCATAGATTGGAAATGAAATACCTAGAATAGATATAAAGTATTGATCCTAAGACAAAAGACATGGGTTTAAAAAAAAAAAAAAGAACCTTTTCCTCCCCTTTGCTCAGACCTGTTATTTCTTCAGTATGAGGATCTTCTATTGTGCAAACTCCCTTTAATTATTATTATTTTTTTGCTTTTCTTTGTATTTTACAGCAAACACAGTTTAACACAGTTCCTGGCCCATAGTAGATGCTTTATGAATGTTTATTGATTTGTTCTGTTCATTATGGTTTTACACAATTGCATGAGGTTCTAAGTGAGTAGATAATTTGCTCATATTCTCACAAATAGTATCTGTGAGTCTGTCAGTCAACAAACATTTATTAAACACTGAGGGACAGGAGCTATGTTAAGATCTGGGAATAAAAATAGAAAGACAGTCCCTGGCCTCAAGGAGCTTATATTTTAATGAGGGAAAACAATATATAAAAGGAAGCTGAAAAGGACAGAGAGAAGGGTGTCAGAGGTGGGACTTGAACCTTAGTCTTCCTGACTCTCTGAGCAGCTATGCTGCTCCTTAAGCATAGAATGCTGTCTATTTACTTGGAAGCAATGGAGAGACTTATTTCAATGTGTAACCTTAAAAATCTGGAAAATGATACAATTCAAGCTTGTCACCTATACATCTTTTACAATGCTGGGTGATAATATGTGCTGGCATCTTCTTCAAATCTGACTTACTGCCCATATGTGGTTCTGTTGTCTTACCCGTGGGACCTTTTTAGTTCATCCAAGTCAACTTCTAAAGCAAAATGTCTAGTCCAAAGTTGGCACCTGCCTTTATATATCATCATTTATGTATTCAAAAACTGTCTGAGACTTATTTGATTAAGCATAAAAATAACTCTGTAAATGCCATTAGTGGTACTGATGAATATTCAGTGCCTAGTCCCTTGCATTGGTATTCAGGGGAGCATTGTTGGACAGCCTGTGAGTCTTTCCTCTTGTAAGAACCTGATTGTGCTCTTTGGAGTCTGGAGGAATTATTTTCATATTGAGAATTTTAAAAGATTTAATTTTTCCATTTCCCATTCAACAGAAAGGAAGCAGCTGGTAATTTTGTGAATGTTTGTCCAGTTTTTAGTTGGCTATACTACAATCTCCTTTTGCTAATTTGGTTGATTTTTTCAAACTTTTCTTTTTAGAACAGGTTATGATTAGAAGACTGTCTCAAGAATGGTGAGCTCCAAGCCCTACTTCATTCTACTTTTTATTCTTAGGTAGCAGCCCTTTGGATTTTTCTTCTTCTGTCCCATGTGATTTCTTCTACTTAGCAATCCTTGAGTTAGAATGGGGCACAGGCCTTTGTTAATTAGTACTCTTGACATCCATTCATTCAATAAATAATTATTGAGCACCTACTCTGTATCAGAGAAAAGGCAATGTAGTATATTGAATACCAGTGTAGACTCATGCCAGTCTCAGAGTAAGAAAAGCCCAAGTTCAAATCATATTATGATGGTGTGATCTTGGGCAAATCACTTAAACTCTCAATTCTTCAGGCAGTTTTCCAAGACCATAACTTAAAGAGTAGGTGTCAATCTGCATTGGTAAAGGGAGTTTCTTTACTGGGAGTTCTGTATTCCAACAAAGTCATGATTCCCAAACTAACACAGCACCAGATGCTGGAGATGTAGAGACAAAAAGGAAAAACTCCCTTTCCTCAAATGAGCTTTCAATCCATCGGAGAAGATGACATGTGTATATATATATATATATATATATATATGTGTGTGTGTGTGTATATACATATATATGTGTATATATATATGTGTATATAGGTGTATATAGGTGTATATAGGTGTATATAGGTGTATATATGTGTATATATGTGTATAGATGTGTATAGATGTGTATAGATGTGTATAGATGTGTATAGATGTGTATATGTGTATATATGCATATATGTATATATGCATATATGTATGTATATGTATGTATATATGTATGTATATATATGTATATATGTATATATAAGGAAATAAATTTGGGTGGTAAGGTCATTAACAATGAGGGTAATCAGTGTCAGTTGACTTAATCAAGAGTCGCTTCTAGTAGAAATTAAGCTTGAAAGTTAAAGTTTAAGTTCAAATTAAGCTTTAAAGGAAGCTAGGAACTCCAAATGTGGATGTGAAAAAGGTAATATGGTCTGTACAAAGGCATGGGTATGGGTATACAAGGAACAGAAAGTAGGGGAATTTGACTGGCATATAAAGTACTCAAAAAAGAATTGGTAATAATGTAAAATAAATAAGCTTGGAGTGGGAGGCTGGCTTCAGATAGTGGATGATATAAAATGCTAAACAAAAGCATTGGACTTTATTCTTTGAAGAAAGAACCATTGGAGTTTTTTTTTTTTAAATAGGAGACTAATAGATCATTGTTACATACCTGTTTATGTTACACACAGTGAAACCATTTCTTTCTGCCCAACTGTGAATGTCTTTTGAGTATGCCATCTTGGCTTGATAACTAGAAAGCCAAGGGAAAATATTCATCATTTTGGTTTTCCATCTGGAGTTGTATTTGTAGGGAGGAAGATTTCTTTTCCAAACCAGGAAGGGATAAGCACAACACAAGTCAAACTTTTCCCACATACTGTTGGGGGAACTTAATATTTCATCTCCAACTCCATGCCTTTATATATGTCTGTCCCCTACACTCAGAATGCACCCCCTGCTCACCTCTGCCTTTTATCCTTCTAGCCTTCCTATGTTTTCTGAGCCACAATCTGCATGAGTCTTTTCCTAATCACACAATTATTAATGCTGTCTTACCTAATCTTCTTTATACTTATCTGTTAATAAATGGTATCTCTTTCCCCCATGCCTAGTAGAATTTAAGCTTGAGGGGAGTATTTTGTTTTCTTTGCCTTTTATGCACAGGTCCTCATAGGGTGATGGGTAACTTCATTGGTGTTCAATAATTGCTAGCTGGATTGGATGAGAAGTTCGCTCTTCTTGTTGGAGTTGTGTGGGTAGATGACTGCTAAGATTCCTTCCAGGGGTTAGGTTTGGAGTTAGGGCCAGTCTTCTCTTTTATTCAGTGTCTCACTTTATCTCTCACATGATGGAGAGGTATTAGAACAGCTGGAGTCATAGCTCCAGTCATGTGCTTAACTAGGTTGAATAAACTGTTCATTGATGGCATTGATGAGAAGTAAATTATTACTCTTTAGGGACCCTATCAGTGGTAGAAATTAATCAGTGACTCTCCATTGTATTCTAAACAGCCCTCTGGTGCTCCAGGAGAAATCAAGTATTTTCCACCGAGTGACTCTATGCCCTCAGGGCTTTAAGAACCAGAGTATAGAGGCAAATTGGGCAGCACAAAGTGTCTCTTTCATTGGAATGCAACTGGGTTATTAAATCAATGGCAGATAATACCACTTTCTTCTGCTATGATGGCCAATGGTTGAGGTGTCATAACCCTCTTCTGAAATAGTCCCAATGGTCTATGTCTCCTCTCTTCTAGTCTGTCCAATTACACAGCTCTTATCACTTTTTTGTTCTAAAGTCATCAAAGTCTCTCCATTGTCCATGGAGAAGAGGGCATACTCATTGGCCTGAGATTTGATTCTATCATATTGAGACATAACCCACAATTTTAATCTTATCTGCTACTTCTGCCCTATAGGGATGCTATATTCCAGTCAAATTGTGCTTTTTTTTCAGCTCTCCTGGTATTATCCTACCTCTGCACTCTTGCTATTCCTGTCCCCTCTGACTAAAAGGCTCTCTTTATCCCCACATATACAATCCAATTAATCTTAGAAAGCCTAGTTATAATACCCAATTCTAGGGGGCATAGTGGTTTTAGCACTAGATTAGATTCAGGAAGACTGAGTTCAAGTCCTGCCTCTGACCCTTACTATCTGAATAATCCTGGGAAAGTCATTTAAACTCATCCTCAGTTTCTACATTTGTCAAATGGAGATTAATAATAATACCTTCTTCCCAGGGTTCTTGTGAGGATCAAATGAGACAATATACATGAAGTGCTTTGCAAATCTAAAAGCATTATGTAGCCCCAGATATACTCCCTAAATATTTTCATGACCCATCTCCTCATAATGAGACAGTTAGTTGGTGCAGTGGATAGACTGCTCATCCCAAAGTCAGGAAGACTCATCTTAGTTCAAATGTGACCTCACACACTAACAAGCTGTGTGACCCTGGGCAAGTCATTAAATCTCATTTGCATCAGTCCCTCACCCTATAAAATAAGTTGGAGAAAGAAATGGCAAATCTCCTTGCTTTCTCAATGGTCTGAGGAAGGGGAAGATTGAACAAGTTATAGTATATGAATATTATGGAATATTATTATGCTGTAAGAACTGTTGGATGGCATGACTTCAGAGAAACCTGGGAAGACTTGTAGGAACAAGAAAAGGAGGGAAGGGAGAGAATTTGGAATTGCAATGAAAACAAAATTGGAAAAAAAAAGAAAGGTAGGGACTAATGTAAGATACATTGTAAAGGAAGAATAAGTAGGACTTGCAGACTATTTATGGAGTCAGTGATGGAGAATGAAGCAAAAATCACTCCATTGTTGGAGAGAAATAAAGAAGAGAAGCAGATTACTGTTTTTGAAAATTTGGGGGAGAATTTGGTTTTAGATATGCTTAATTTACCATGACAGTAGGCTCATCCAGACTGAATTTGTCTAGGTGATGTTAACATGACTAGAGTTCATGGAATCTCTTAATAATAGCTGATATTTATTTAATGCTTTCAAGTTTATAAATCATTTGATATTCATGTTCTCTTTTGAGCCTTACATTTATGAAATAGGTGCTGTATTTGACAGCATCTGTGATTTCATTGATGTAAGGAATATCCAGTGAGGAAACACCCTTTACCAGAATAGAACAACTCTTGCTTCTGCAATTTGTAATTTTAAGAGAGTGGCCTGGGGCAATGAGAATAAATGACTTGCACAGTCATTTACTTTTGTCAAAAAAGTAATTTGAACCCGGGCCATTTTGACTTCGGAGCTTGTGCTCAATGTCTTCCATGCTGCCTTTTAAAAATCCTTTGATTATTCTTATTTCATAAATGAGAAAATTGAGGCTCAGGGAGACTGAGTGACTTGACCAGAGTCACACAACTGATAAATATCTGAGATAAGATTCCTGTCTAGACCTTCCTGATTCCAAGTCCAATGCCCAATCTACTTTTTGCCTTTATAGAAATAGTATTGGCATATTTTTTTCCTGTCTTTTCCTGGGGCTATGTTGATTACATTCTCATGTGTGGTTTGAAATCTTATTGGCTCCAAACCTGTATTTGTTTTGGGCTGCTTAGAGCTTAGTGCTAATGAGTCCCAGGTCATGGTTTGATCACCATATGGGCCTAGTGAGTTTCATGCAGAGAGAAACTCTGCTCCACAGGTCACAGACTTTGCCCTGAATCCCATTCACTCGTCTTGAAAATATGTACCATTAATCCTGAGGGGATTGAGTGAGAAAGTGTGAATAGTTGAGTTCAATTCATCATGGCTACTGGAAAAAACCAATAACAACAAAAAACCCACAACAGCTCTGGTCAGTTGAAACGTCATGATATATGAAAGATATTCCTTCATTTACTTTTATGGGGGAATTAGATAACAACCAGAAGATGAAGGGTAGGTACTTCATTGTCCAAGGTAAATTTTTTCAGAGAAGCCAGTACCTGTTGGAGTGACTTACTGCTGTACTTTATATGAATTCATGCCACCTTTTCCTTATGGACCTGCTATTCCTCAGATACCTTGAGATTTCTTGGAAATGAGCACTGACACTGGAGTCAAGAGATGTGATGGAACATTGAAGTTTACCTCTAATGCTTACCACCTAGGTGGCAAATTCCTTGACATCACTGGACTTCCATTTCTTCTATAAAATGAGAGTTGGACTAAATGGTTCTTGAGTTCTTTTCCATTTCTAATGCAGTGACTGTGATATCCCTGGGCCTCAGTTTCTTTGCCTGTAAGATGAAAGGTCTGGACCAGATGGCTTTTGCTGTCCCTTCTAGCTTTAAATCTACACTTATGACATCTCTCTGGGCCTCCGTTTCTATTTCTGTAAAAGGAAATGATTAGACTCATAGACCTTTGGAGTCCTTCCAGTTGTGAATCCATGAACCCATGTAATTTTCTCAGGCAACATTTTGGAACTCACAAGAGTCAAATCTTTCTCTGGATATATTGTCTTATATCAGATTTACCTACATTTCTGTTTTCAGTGATTGCTTCAGGTTTTTCAGAATCTCAGCATAGGTTAAACCAAAGAACATTTAAAAGATGTTATGAACCATCATTTTTATTAGACTTCACAGAGGTATAAACTTCCCATACAAATACATTAGAAAAATGCTCTCTAATTGCCATCCTTCCTAGGGTTTTCTGACAGTAGACTATGAAGTTGATGAGGTAGTTCTGTATAATCTAAATCCCCAAGATGTGTTAACTTTTGTATCTAGTGAATGACAAAACTCTTTGGGGCGGTAGATTTATGTGAACCTTAGGTAGTAGGAAGCACCAACCCCTAGACCTGAATCCATGCTTTTAAAAGTACTGATGGGTTAATATTATTTGAGCTAAACTTTAATTGATCCAAGAAAATGGTGTCTGCTTGGTCTTATATCATTTTCCAGAAAATGAGATTCCTTTTGATCACATTTCAGAGGTTTCTCATGATCCCAAACCCACTGCTGATTGACACAGAAGCTTTGATCTGCTTCATTTCTATCTGGCGTTAGTTCATCTCTCTTTAGGCAGCCTGGTGGTTCCCTACTGCTTGGGGCTTATCATGTTGGTTCCCAACTCAATGTGACCTTTAATTGGTTTTACTCCTTTTGCAGCTCAGAACTCCCAAACTCAAGCAATCCAGCAGCCTCAGCTTTTCCTTATAGCAGACCTATGCTGACACTTGACATTTGGCCTTAATGTTTCTGCAAGATGGAAATATTGTTTTACTGAAATATGAGATCATAGCCTAACTTCCATCTACCATATAAATATATGTGTGTCTCTATGGATGTGTAATTTGTTATATATGATATCATCCTCTAATGGGGTCTTATGTCAAGAACTGCAGTGCTCTAGCATGGGCTAAACATCATTCATCGATTCATTGTTGGATTACATTGGGTTGTTGTCTGATAGTTCCTGGGACTTTATTATTAATATATATGTGGCATGATTTGTATAGGTTCAACTGAACCATTCCCATTGGCACACTTTCATTTCAACAAGTGATTGATTTTGGTTTATGTGTAATTGGAGTTCTCATTTTGCTTAATTGTTATATCTACGATCGTTGAGTTTATTGACTGATGTTATAGTGGAATTCTCAAGGAATGACACGTTACATCAATATTATCCAAAACAGACTGATTAATCAAACATGATTAATTTTAATGTAATTACTAAAGAAAAGGAAGATAATATCACTTTATTATGTCTCTCTAGCCGTACATTTTCCAAATATGCTTATTACAACAGTAAATGAGAGATAATGATTCAGTTAGTTACATTTTTAGAAGTCATCAGGATCAATATTCTTTCACCATAAATGAACTGAATAATAATTTCAAATACAATCAGGATTAATTTCTTGAAAAATATGCTTTTTTTGTATTTTTTTTTGTTCTTTTTAGCTAAGACAGATATCATAATGAACTACCGATTGCCATTTTCAGGTTACAAAGTAGCAGGGAAGGTATGGGTTCAGTGCCAGGGGGTCTGTTTAGCACACTTGGCCTTATAAAAGTGATAAAAATATAATGAAGCAAAATGCCAGATAGAACCATAGTCCTCATACTTCATTAACTCTCCTTATCCAAAGAGGATCTTGTATAGTGCTTGGAGCCCTTGTGTAAACTGAATGCATGCTAAGTGACATTGGAAAAAGTTTTGCTAATCATACTCTGAATAGGAATTATAATGATATCTAGCAAAAGGAAAATGGCTGGAAAATAAGTTGTGTTTGAGAGGCACTCCTGCTGGGTGATTAGCAGCAGATGTAGTTATTGTAAGAGTGACCAGAGATGGCAGAGCAAAACAAGATTAAACGATTAATGGAATCAGGCTCTCAGGTGAGTCTTAGGAAGGGTCAAGATAGTTCCATTACCATGGTTCCTAGTTTCAAGCTTCTGTATATCAGTGCATTTGGGGCAAAAGATTAAAAGTGACATTTATAATTTTCACATATGATCCATATATGCAACTAAAAGGCATGCAAAATAAGAGAATTGTGGATTGTGTTTTACAAGATGGCAGGTAGGTTTCAGTTGACATGCTCTAACAAAGATTCAATGTCTTTAGTTTGCAGTTAGAGAATGGTGACATATGCTCTTATGTCTTCCTCTTGTCATACCTCAGGGAGAGTCTTAAAAAAAACAAACAAACAACAAACCCAGATACTTTTTCCTTTTGCAGAAAGAAAAGAATAATAAGGACAAAGGAAAGGAGAACATCTGCTCACACTTGTGACTCATTTATAATAATGTATGAAAAAGGGACAGATACAAAGAAAAGGTTCAGCTGGTTGTTCTAAATGGTAACTTCTAGCTCAACATTTCTTGAGTAGTCTGCCCAGCTTTCCCAAATACCACCAAAGGGACCACCAACATGCTAAGTGGAAGGGGGAAGGGGTAGGAAGGACAATGAAAAAGAAAACAAATGGAAACTAAATCCAAACCTCTATGCTTTCAACATGAGGATTCTTGGTTATCTTGTTCACTATCAGATGAAAATCTTTCTGTACTAGATGTACTAGAACTCTGGCCATTTGTTCCACTGTATATTTTTTTTTTTGGTAGGAATCACATAGAAAAAGCTGATATGTGTCAGATTCTAATCTTTGAAAGGAAATCAATAAAAAAAAGAATAGCAAGAAATGGCAAGTAAAGTATTATAGGATTAAATATGTGCATTGATTAAAAAAAAAGCCAAGGGAACAAACATTAATAGATTTCTTTTTATGCTTTTCTCAATTAAAATGAATCATTTGTGGTCAGTTTCACTGAGGCCCAATCTAGACTTTGTGACTATAGATGTGTATGATTGATGGGGGGAGGAAGACAGAGGAATTGCGATGGTTGAATTTTGAAATCAATGGCACTGAACAGATTTGCCAGTGGGAAGACTGGGAAGAAGGCATGGCACTTTTTGAGCTTGCTTTGGATGGGAAGCAGTGTTTTCATAGAGAGCCAACCGTAGCAAGTACCTCTCAAATAAATTAGTACAATTCCTTTAATACTAAAAAATAAATGCAAACTATCTTAAATAGACTGATTATAACTTCATTAAGTCAAACATACATTTTTTCCTAACTATCCTATAGTTTCAAAGACTATTTGGGTTTAACTTACTACCCCTTATTCCAAAAAAAAGGAAAAAAAAGATGAAAGAAAGAACTGAGTCATTTTTTTTGCACGTTAAGATAATTATCAAGACAAAATAAAGTTTAAAAAAAAACTTCACAGATTTTTAGCCATATCTTTCAACTCTTTCTCATAAGTTGTCCTCTTTACCTTTATCAGTAGATAAACTATGTCTCACATTGGGAATGCTATGTGGCCTGGCTCCTTGCAAAGATGAGAGATTTTGCTTTCTATAGGAGTAAGAGCTAAATGCTCCTTGAGATATTTAAATGAAGGGTGAACAACTTCCATGAATGAGGAAGTGCTGAAGCATGTCATTAAGGAGAAAGGGGAAATGATATTCTTAGCAGTGACTGCACATCCCCACCTATACCCCTCATTTGCTCCTCAAAATCTTTTGACTTTCTGCCCTGGGAGCAGATAACAGGGCAATCACGCCTTGATTGTGCCTCCATTTGAGCTCTGCCAGTTCACCTAGAAATTCTGTTCTTCATTTATGTTTGTGCCTTGAGCCAAGGTATTTAGTTGTCTTAATATCCTGATGAGTTTTCCAATTTCAAGAGCCTACAAAGTCATGGAGGGCTTTTGCTGACCTTAATGTCCAACTTCTACCCCCGCCCCCAAGTTAACTGTTTGGAGGCTTTGCTACTTGTGAGTGATAAAAAAAAGTTGAAAGGTGATGGCTAGACCTAATTCTATTTCAATAAGCCTTACATCTATAGAATCATTGTTTTTTTTTAATACTTTAAAAAAATATTTCTATGCTTTCTTTTGTGTTTTAGTCAAGTACTTTCTTAAACAAACAATAGCACCACTTTGGCATTGCCGGCCAAATCCGTAAACAGGAAAGCAAGATGGTCTGCTCTGTACTCCTCTATAAGCCTCCTAGGAAATGTATTTGTTCCTATGGAGACCCTTGAGCCTTTGGGCATAGGGGACTTCCTACATACCAGCAAACTAACCCCTCGTGGGCAGGGGTAGTTTGGAAATGGCTCCTGCATAGGATTTTTTTTTTTAATTTTCAGAAACTGATCAGGGAATTAATTTGTGCTCCAAATGCCACCATGAAGCCTCTAGAACCCTCTAGTGTATTCTAGACTGGTAAGTTTAAGTAGTTTTTCTGTACCAATAGGAGAGAGAGAGAGATTCTGATGTTTGGAAAGAGGACCACACCTGTATTTACTACTGAGCTGAACTGGGCATTGGAATCCCTTTTTTGGATGATGGTTACAGAGTAGCATCATAGTAAAACGTGAGCTCCTTCAGGGCAGGTTCGCTCTCATTTGTGTAGCTGTGTCATCAGCACCTAGGAGAGTGCCTTGCACACCATAGGGCGGTCTCTAGTTCAATCTTCTTAACACACAAGTAGTAATTGGCAGAGTTGAACCCCAAACTCTTTCATTTCATCACATTGATCGAAGCAGATGTCAATTAGGCTCTTTTGCTTTGGGCAATCTCTTCCTGTGGTATTTATATGTATATATTGTTCTTTCTCTTCCAGTATAAAATTAGTAGATGGAACAAAGAAACCACTAGCTGGGGTCTAGCTAACACCCAGAATATCTTGTACCATCCTGGGTCAGGAGACCCAGGAATGGCCCCTTGGAAGTTCTGCTGGAGGCTGGGGAATTTAAACTAATTGCATTAGTAAAACAGCTACCATGATAGTCTTTTTAGGGAGAGAGTGTTGCCCTTCCTCAGAGAGTCTGTCACTACTCCCTCAAAGTCCAAGATTAATCTTTTGTACAACCTCCCATGCTATTGAATGCAAGTCTAGTTAAATCAATAAAAGTTTCTTGACTGGAGATAGATGGATACTGTTCTCACATACAAAATGACATTTTATCAGATGTGTAGTATGGATAGTTTGTGTGTGTGTGTGTCTTTGTATATCCAATCCTTGACACATAAGTAGGTGCATAATAAATGCTTATTAACTGATTGATGTTTTATGGTGTCTCCCTTTAAAGAATATGAACTCCATGGAAATAGAGACTGTTTCATTCTTCTTCTTGTCGTTATCATCATCTTCCTCTCACTAGCAACAAGCACAGTGCCTGGCACATAGTAGGAGCTTAATATGTTTTTGTTGATTAATTGATTGATTTAAGAAAGTATTTTAAGTCTATTGCTAAGGAATTAAAAAAAAAATCATTCCTCCTTCCCTTTGTTCTCTTTATAGCTTCCCCGTTCAAAAAAGCACACATTATAGACTATTTTAAAAATCTTTCTAAATGAACAGATTAGTGTAAGATTCACTACCTTATCTACCCAATTTCAGTTCAAAAGTTTTTGCTTCTAGGTATCTAACTCTAAATGGGGAGGGAAGTATTTTTCTGTTCTTTAGCAGTCACACTTGGTATTTAATGACTGACCTTGACAAAATATTTGCAAAGTGTTTTTCTATACATGACCTCCTTTGATTTGAAATAATGACCTCCCCACTCTGGGGAAAGTGTATTGACACTGAGGGGCTTATAGTTCGAGAGATTCTCTTCCTTTGTTTCCCAACAAAATGACTCAGTGGGCTGAGGAGCCCAAATGTTCTCTTTCTTACAGTATTATGTGAACATACGAAGTGCATAAAGGCGAGATGGGCCCCTCACATGAAAGAGAATAAGATTTGTAAGAAAGGCCCGAGAACTCAGTGCTTTTCATGGAAGTGGAGGAAAAAGATGTGAAGGCCGACTAGTTCATGTGCTTCACCATTGAGGATATTCTTGCATTGGGGAATGGGATAGACTCAGTGGACCTTGAAGGTCTCTTCTAACTCTGAGATTCAAAGAGTCTAGGAATATTTACAAAGCCCCATTAATGATACAGAGGCAGCATGACAAGACTTTTCACATTATGACATTTTTTTTCTCTTCCTCCCCCACCCCAAACAGAAATTAATGTTTTAAAGAGCATGGTGCCTGGCACACAATAGGAGCTTTATAAATACTTGCATATTGATGTTTCCTTGGGAATAAAGATTTTCTTAGCCCCTTGTTTAATGTCTCTGTTAGATATAACCAATAAGCTTTAGATTATTGGGAGAAGAATCAGTGGAGGGATGCTTGAGTGCACCTTAGGGAAATAGCTGACTGTGGGACCAGGGCCTAACATCACCAAATCAATGTGCTTCAGAGCAACCTTGAAAGTCATAGCCACATTCTTGAGGATCTTAGGAAACCAGGACCCATGAGCTTCTCTGGGCCAGTTCTCCATGCCCACTTTCCTAAGACCAAAGTTCTGTGGCAACCCAGAAAGTGTCTGTGGAATATTTATAAGAGATTCCTGGACAGAATTTTTTTTTTAATGGAACAAAATTTTCTGGCTGGCCAAGGAAATGTTTTAGAACTTACTAGCTACCAAATTTAGTGAAAAGCAGTTGACTTAAAAAAATACATATATAGTGATGCATGAGTCAGAGCTTAGATGAAAATTTATTCAAGACAGTTATTCTATGATTATTTTATTAGACACTGTTTAGATATTTTGAACTATGGGATACATGGGCCTATAAGGAAGGATCAAATTTTAAAATTTCAGTATCTAGATGATTATTTCATGCACCAGAAGAGGCATTTACTACATGGAGATTGTCTGCCTGAAAGAATCATTGTATCCTGAAAATTTAAGCAAAGTCCTCTTCTTCAATGGCAGAAATTAGGCCAAATTCATCTTTTTCTCTGTTTTCTCCTCTTCTCTCTCACTTTCTATTTATCTTTGTGTATGGAAATAAAAATGCACAATTCTATCCAGTCCTCAAATCTAACATATCCTATGTGCTTTGAAATAGTTCTGAGAAGCCTGGTGAGTTATTAGCACAGCCTCCCTAATGTTCGAGTAATTTGTGAATGCATCCTATTGTTATGTTATTGTCACCCATACATAGGATTCCTTTCATTCTAGCAAATCATTTTTGTGTGGTAGACTCTAGACCCTTTTCTTATTAATCCTCACACCACTCCTGTGAGGTAGGTAGATGACAAGTACTCTCCCCATTTTGCAGATGGGGATACTGAGGCACAGAGTGGTGAAGTGACTTGCCCAAGGTCACACAGTGGTGAGTCCACAGCAGAGCCTGAGGGTAGGGTGAAAAAGGGATCATTTTTTCCCCAAAAAATTGAGAGGAAAGGAAGAACTTCTAACTCTCAATCCTCAACACTATTTGCTAAACTGTTTTCTCTTTATACTCTCTCATTTAGAGGGAGGTAATCATTCTTGGTATCTTCATTTTTCTATCATTTTTAGAAAAAAAAGTTTTCGATGGGTGGGGGGAGGAAGTATATTCTTTGCTTTCCATCAAAAAGAGACGGATTTTTCAATTCTTTTTGGCTTTGTTCCTCTCTCCTTCATTTCGCTTTCGCCAGTTACGGTTTTGGCCTGACTCCTTCATATAACAAACTACAAAATAGCACCATTGTACTAGAAAACAGAGTTGTACGTACGATTTGAGAATATTCTGTATTAACGATATGCTAAATTTTACATACTGCTTTTATATGGGAAAAAATAAAAGGAGAAATTACTTAGATTACAGGAGGAGACACTGAGCACTCCAGAGACTACTATGCTTTGGGACTTGGGGCTACAACAGAATTTGTTTCACCAATTGTGTCTACTGGCTTGTGGAGGAAGAGCAGGCGGGATAGGGGTTGGGTGAGGAAAGAAAGCTTTGCCTTTAAACTAAATGAATCCAACCCATATTTGGTCCAAGTGCCACAGATGGGAAGCTGTGTGTGTGTGTGTGTTTGGAAATCTTGTGTGTTACTTTCCTGCTGGGGGTGGGCTACCGAGAGTGTTTGCATTGTGCAAATGGAAGGGAAGGGAAAAGACAAACAGACGTTATCTGACACTGTTAAAACAAACAGCCCTGTTGTTTGTTAAAGAAGTGCAAATAAAAATAAAACGCTCACACACTCACACTCTCTCACTCCCACACACACACTCACGCTCCCACACACACTTAGACAAGGCTGGTGAATGCGCTGCTCTCCCAGCCAAGGGTTCATAGATCGATTTCCGAGCAATTGCATCTATGGAGGCCCGTGGACTTGTGGGCTTTTGAGAAGGAAGGGAATAGATTTTGCTTTGTTTTTGTTCAGGAGAGAGTAGAGCAGGGACAGGATCAGAGAGCAACACAGCAGCTCTGGGAAGGTGTTTAGCAAGGGGTCGACACTGGTCTTTAACATTGGAATGTTTGCTCAATCCGCCCCCCACCCCCACCCCACCCGACCCCTAGGGAGAATGCCCATTGTTTGGCTATTTCATCAAGCTTATGAAAACAACCGGTGTGTTTGTTTGTTATTGTTTTTAAAGTCTTCCAATGTTGGACAAATAACTTATTTACAGAGAAGGATCCCGCCGAGGTGGCATGTTCATTCTTCGTCCCTGGATGGCGGCTCTTACATTCTGTAGTTCCTGCTTCCTGAGCTCCCTCTGCTTGCATTCTTCAAATGGATCTCCTGAAAGGGAACAAAAACAATCGGGCTCAGCTGAGCACAGGGGAGTTCACGAGTGCCTCTGACCTCACTGTGGGTGCAAACCAATTATGTCTTCCGCTACTCAGGTGCTTCTTTCACTGCCCTCACAGGTCCCGGTGTAAGAGGCTCAGCTCCGAGAGGAGGGTTTGGCCTTCCAGACGCCTCCGGGGATAGGGAGTAGACCTGCGATTTCCCTGCTAGAGAGAACTTCCAGGGAAGAAAGTGCCGGCTACTGAAGCAGGCCAGCACTTTCTCAGCAACTGATTTTCAGAAACTTGCCTATAGAAGTAATACGAAAACTTTTTTATCTTAAGACCCCTTGACAGTCTTTAAAATTATGGAGGAAAGTGGAATTGCGTGTGGGCAATGGGAGGGGAGGGGAAAGGGGAGAGAGGAATAGAAAATGATTTTTGTAACCAAGGAATAATGTTTGAAATTAAAAAAAATATATTAAAAAATAAAATTATAGAGGAACTCAATGGGTTTTTGTTTATGTGGATGATAGCTATTGAAATTTACTGTAGGTCAAAAAGTCTTAGTATTATCATGAAAGTAATTTGAATCTTATAGATCCTCTGATGAGTGTCTTGGAGCTCTAGAAGCTCCTGGACAACATTGGATCTCTGGCCTAGAGCACTGAGAAGTTAAGTGTCTGGTATGTGTCTTGGGCAGGACTTGAACCCATCCGGGTCTTACTTGCCCCTGGGTGTGTTCTCTATCCACTGTGCCACATAGATCCTGACCTGACCCAATATAGCCATAATTTCAACTTAACAAACATTTACTTAATGCTTATTGCGTTGGGAATATAAAATTCAATTCTGTCAAATAGCTTATATTCTATTGCCTTCCATTTACTTCATCTACCCATCTATCCATCCATTCATCCATTCATCTATCTACCCCATTTATGAACATTGCTATTTCTGACACATTCTAGGCACTTAATAAATGTTTGTTGATTGACTACTGCCAGATACAAAAACATAAGTAAATAGACAAAAAAGAATTTATGAAGTGATTTTAAGGGAAGAAAAGATTAGTAACTAGGGTGCGGTGTGTCTCAAGTAAAAGGTAGTACCTGAGTTGAACTTACAAAGAAGTTAGGAATTCTGCATGGCTAAGGGGAGGAGGGAGTGTATTCTTGACCTGGGAACCACTTCCTATTGCTAAAAAATGTCCTTGGGATAATCTTATGCCATATCTCAATGGGGTATGTTTACTTTGGGCTTTTACAGAGGAGAGATTTTTTTATTTAGGAGAGAGAAGTGCTAAGAATCAGGAAGGTTATAGGAGTTTTTAACCTGGGATCTATTAATTTTTTTAAAAAAAATTGATTGTCTTTCAATATAACTAGTTTCCTTTGCAATCTGGTATATTTTACTTTATGCATTTAAAACCATGATTCATGGAAAGGGTCCATAAATTTCACCAGACTAATAGTTCCAGGACACAAAACAGATTAAGAACCCATAATGTTCTGATCCCTTTCCCTCACTTTTCCTGACCATACACTGACCTGACACTAATGAAATTATTGGTTTTGTTCCTATCTCTTATGTATATAATAAAGAGAGGCAGTGTTGCTTAGTAGATAGAGAATTAGCCATAAAGTAAGAAAGACATTGGTCTAAGCTGTGCCTATGTGACCTTTAGGCTCTCAGTGAGGCAGACAAATCATAAAGAATAGAAACTGGAGAGAAGGTGCTACTCTGCCTTATGAGAGGGAGTTTCTTTACTGGAAGTTACAAAGAAATCAGTCCTAGTCCCTTCCTCTTTCCCCAATTTGTATAGTATATAATCAAAAAATTAAGCATTGGAGGGTCCTTCAAGGTCAACTAGTTTAACCTCCTATTTGAAGTATGACCGCCTTCTACATATCCTTATCATCTTGCACACATTAATAAGTGTTTTCTATTCCATTCCTCTCTACTCTTACTTCATTCCATTCTCTTCAAGGGACCAGCCAGCTTCTATTTGAAGGTCTCCAGTGACTGAGTATTCATAATTCTACAAGATAGTCCATTCATTTTATGTTATGATCATTTCTAATGACTAAACATTCATTACATTGATCCTAAATTATCTCCCTTTAAATTTAACCCAGGGGTTCATGCTCTGGGGCCAAGAAGAATATGACCAATCACTTTCCCCTAGTATAGCTCTTGAAACATTTGAAAACAGTGATGACTTTTCTTTAATGCCCCCAACATGGTATCTGAAATTATTATTAAGTGAAAACTGAAAATCTCATGGAATGTTAAATCTGGGAAGGTCCTCAGAGATAATTTAATTGAACCCTTTCATTGTATCATTGAGGAAATGGATCCCCATAAAGATAAAATGAACTTTAGGGGTAGGATCTTGAAAAAGCAACATGATATCTATGGGGAATTCTGCCTAGTGGTTCAGCAACATAAGAATCTAAGCAGCCTACTTTATGGATTGATCCTATCCTGCTAGTTAGCAATTTTGCATGCCTTCTGAAAAATGGTCAGGGAGTTGTTATTATAGTGGTTATGAATTTGTGAAGAATGGAGGAAAAAGAGAAGAAATCCTTTGGTCAGAATCTTTATAATCAGCCTCAGGCTCCTAGACATTGAAAACATGCAAAAGCAAGAGCTTTTCTTTGATCTTGTCAGCTGAAGTATGTTGTAAAGATGTAAAAAAAAAATTCCTCTCTAAAGGATGTTAAGAACAGCAATATGATAGCATATTGAGAGAAAAGGGTGAGGCAAGAGAGGGACAGAGAGACAAACAGGGACAAACAAATTAAGAGAGGGAAATGAGGGACAGGCAGAGAGAGAGAGAGAGAGAATTATCACCATATAATAATTACTAACAAGGGACTAATATCTTTTTCTTCCTATACATCCATACCTTCAAGAGAGACTTTTCTATGAAACAGATGCAAGACTCCTTAATATAATAGAAAAAGCAAGTTAAGCTTGATTTAGAGCACAGTTCTGCTAATTACTACCAGTGTAGTCGATCTTGCTATGCCTCAGTTTCCTTTTCTGAAAAAGGAAGAGGGTGGTGACCATGAAAATCCTTTTTTGAATCTTGTTTCCAGCTCAATGACTGATCCCTAAAATAGTATAATCAATATTAGATTAATCAATCACTAAGCAGTTATAAACACCTGCTCTATGCCAGAAACTGTGGTAGATACTTAGGAATCAAATCCAAAAAAGAAAGACTTTCTGCCCTTATTCAGGGCCTAAAATTGGAATGAGGTGGTGGCATAAATACAGAGGGAAGAGGAGGCCCTAGCAGCTGGGGACATCAAAGAAGGCTACATGTAAAAGGTGGCCCCTCAACTGAGCTTTAAATGTAGCTAAGAATCCCAAAGCAGGACAGTGAAAGGGGATTACATTTCAGAGATAGGGAACAGTTTGTACAGAGGCTGTGGGATGGGAAATATGATTAGGAGGATCCATAGTTGAATCCTAGGATATATCATAGGGCCAGAGATATATTAATGAAAACGACCTCAGAACCAATGTATTCCAATTGCTTTCCTTTTTTTTTAACACCCCCCCCCCCCTTAAAATCTGATTCTAAACATTGGTTCCAAGACAGAAGAGTGGTAAGGACTAGGCAATGGGGGTTAAGGCACTTGTACAGCAATGGTTTTTTGCATTTCTTTGAATTCTTAGTGCTTGGCAAAGTATCTGGCACATTGCTGTGTTTGCCACTTTATGACCCCATTTGAGGTTTTCTTGGCAGAGATACTGGAGTGGTTTGCCATTTTCTTCTCCAGATCAGTTTAAAAATGAGGAAACTGAGGCAAACAGGGTTAAGTGACTTGCCCAGGGTTATTCAGCTAGTAAGTGGCCAGATTTGAACTTGGGAAGATGAGACTTCCTGACTCCAGGCCTCTATCTACTGTGCCATCTAGCTGTTCATCTGGCACATAGTAGGTACTTAATATATGTTTATTGGCTGGTTGAAATGGAATAGTAATTGAAATGTATAAATAACTCAAAAATAAAAACTGTATTATTGAAAATATCTCACATCCAATTTATAACAATATTGGTGTACAAGTAGCAAAATGAATTGATTTGGATGCTTTTGTATGAAATACACAAAAATTGGGGAATCCAAGCACATGGATAATTAATTGTATAACAAATACATAAGGAACCAAATTACTGGTAACAAACACATCACCAAGAAGAAAGTGGCAAGATGTAATTAATGGTATATGAAAATAGTTTATAGAAGATTAGAGTCATTTTTGTTAATGACTTTGGGCTGATTATGTTGATTAGCCTTGGGACTTGGACTTCTCAATAAAATCTATGGGTGTTTCTAGCAATCCATGCAAGGCAAATCACATGGATGAAAAATGTCCATTACCCAGATCATGATACAAATTGGCATGGGCAGTCCATTGAGTTTGTCAATATACATTCCTTGGATAATCATTGCAGATGTACAGTAAGATGGGCCCAGAGTTGGTTAGGAGGAGAGAACAGGAAAAATGATGTTTGGGAAAATATTTAGTGTTTACAACAATCAAAACGCTGATATCTGTGACTATGAATCTTGGAATGTTACAAACTCAGAAGAGTCCAAATGAGGGGCAAACCAAAAAAGCAATGATGTATAGAGATTGAGAGATTGGGTTGCAGTCTGTGAATAATTATGACTTGCATGCAAATTGTGGCAAGAAGGATATAATTGGGAAAATGCATGATCAGAAAATAAGGTGAGCCAGTCAAGGAATGAAAGTAAGAGATTTAGGACAGCACTAGAACTTGACTTTTGAATTCAGGTCTTCCTGACTCAAGTCCAGAACTCCAAGTTTGGACAGACCCTATATTCCCCTGATACTGTTGAAAGATCAGTGATTTCAAATCATAGAGTTAGATTTGGAAGGGATTTTAGAATTTTACAGTTGAGGAAAGTGAGGCTTGATTATTTGCTGATATTGTCCAGGTTTGTACAGCTTGGAAGTATTGGAAGAGGAATTCGCATCTTCCTTGCTTTGTTTGGTATTTTATCTGCTATGATATATGGACTCCCCACATGTTAAAGGATCTGAGGAAGATCAGCCAATACTTTGGTTAGGCCTTCTATGAAGGAATTATGAAAGAACCTGGACAAAAATTACATTGGATGAGGTGTGGAGAAGTCACCATATACATTATTGGAGAGAGTGTTAACATTTATGGTTTGGGTATTGCAGGATTATGGATTTGGGGATGGAAGGGATCTTAGAAATCAGCTCAACTGATTCTCTAATTTTGCAGGTGAGGAAGCTCAGTCACATGGAGGTGAAGAGTCCTGTACAAGGTTATACAGGAGCCTTTTTTATGGTCTGTAAACAAGTTTCAAATTTTATCTCTAAGTAATTCATAATCTCCTAAATTTTGAGCTTCAAAGGGACTTCAGAGGTCAGTATTTTATAGATGAAGAAACTGAACCCCAGAAAGGAGGAGGTGGGAGAGAAAGAAAGAAATAGAGAAAAGAGGAAGAGAAGGGAGAGAGTTAGCTACCCCAGGTCACATAGCTAGTGAGGCAGGAGGACCTCCAATCTTCTAGCCTCCAAGTCTAATAGTCTTACCACTGATGACCTAGCAGGACTTAAACCTGAAATCAAAAGATTATTTTCTTCTCTACTCTCTAAGAGGGTATTAGTTTTAAAACTGAGTGTAAATTTGGTTAATTTAGCTACTACTTCTCAGTCTGTTTCCACAGCCAAGCAAAGACATAGACAACAACTCTTAGGAGCAAAGTGAACTTCTTCCCAAGATGCACATTCCCTAGCCCACAAATATACATGGCTGTGACTGTTCAAAACCAGCTGGAATGTCTGGTTTGCATTTGGCTTGGTTCCTATGGTCTCACACATGCTTTCTTTGTTGCAGACAATGGAAATGATAAAACAAAAGCACTTAGAGAATGTGGGCTCAGTTGTATTTTTTGCTTGGTTCATTGTCTTAATTTAATTACACAGAGTAGTCTTGACAAGGAGTGGCAAGTGCTGGCCATGTGGACAACAACCATCCATGATGGTGCCCACTTTTTCATCCCATTTTTCTGGGTACTGAAACTCTTTCCAATTTGGCAAAGATTATCTTTCTGCAAATTTGTCATTGTGATTTGTAGTCTGCAAGTAGGTGGGTATTTAAAAAGGAAAATAGCAATGAGTTTTAAAAAAAAGCCCTCCATTTTTTAATGACATAAGAGAACAGGTAACCATCCAGGCCAAATTAGGAAGAAGCCGATAATACCTGATGAAGAATACTCTCTATGACTCTGGAGTCGGAAGACCTAGTTCAACAGCCTACCTCTAATATTAGTTTTCCACTCAGAGCTAGGTGGCTCAGGGGATAGAGTGCTGGGCCTAGAGACAGGAAGACTTGAGCTAGAAATCCAGCTGCAGACACTAGCCATGTAATCCTGGGCAAGTCATTTAGCTTCATTTGTCTTGGATTTCTCATCCATCAAATGAACTGGAGAAGGAAATGGCAACTACTCTAGTTTCTTTGCCAGGAAAATCTTAAATGGGGTAAAGAAGAGTCAGACATGACTGAAACGACTGAACAACAAAACAATATTTGCAACTTATATGACACTGGACAAGTCACTTAACCAATCTGGGCCTTAGATACTTAGATACTTAATTTGCAAAATGAACAGACTGAAAAATATGGTCTCTGAGGTCTCTCTCTTTTATTTCTAGATCTAGGAGCTTTTAAGTCACTTTCCATTCCTAGGCCTCAGTTTTCTCATCTGTAAAATAAAGGGGTTGGACTTAAAGGTCCATTCCAGCTCTAGGTCTATGATCTAATGACCCCATAATCTCCCAAATCACTTAATTTTCCTGGGCTTCATTTTCTTCAATTGATCAATCCATGAGCGTTTTATTGGGTTCTTCCTGGGCCTTCTACTAGGTGCTGGAGATACAAAGGCAATTATAGGAAGGGGTATTTCATAAGTAGGCTGTATCAAGTGGGGGCTTTGATCCCAGGCCACTGCAATTTAGAGGGTGCCCCCAGCGTTTATGTTCTTTTTGCAGTGTAGAAATAACTGGATCTATTAGCAAGAATTATGAATTAAAACAAGAAACAACACATTCTTCCTCTATGGGCTCAAGATGACCTGTCCCTCCCCCTTCCTGCTGACTTTATCTTAAAAGCTGCTCTGAAGATATACTCAACACTGCCTGATGCAGCTACTGTCATTGCTATTGATGGCTCTGTATAGAATAGGCAGCCTGTTACAAACAGTGACTGATAGCTCCCAAACCTAGAAATCGAACAGACTTTGTTTGTTCCCCTGGACTCCCCCTGCTAGCTTTTGCCTCAGAGACACACCCCACTTGTCTAATGTAAGGCAATAGGGCAGCATGATAACAGGCCTTCTACTATTCAGAGGGGAAGCCATGATGTTTCCACTGGGCAAACGTTTCCAGTACTACTCATCCAGAACAAGTCAAGTATTGTAGGACATAGTATCTTGGCCAAAGATGGAACCCTTTAGCACTGGGGAAATGTTGTGGGGCCATGGTGGGTGTTTGCACACAGCCTTTGGCTTCTTCCCTAGAAAGACCAATGGGAAAAGGGAACCACTAAATTCTTGGTGGGTCAGCAAATGCCCTAGGCTGTTACCTGTTGAGAGCAATTGGTGGTAGCAGTATCAGTTACTTGTGTGTGTGTGTGTGTGTATGAATGATTTAATGGGTTTGGTATCAGCTTTGGTATCCCTTTCCTCTGGGAGTCACAAGCCCAAATTCCAGGAGGGTTAAGTCAGCTCTTCATCTCTGGGAATCAAGCTGACTGAGTGTCAGGCAAATTATGCATCTGGCCAATGACCTTTAAGACTGAGTTCCTGTCCACTTTACTAGAAACGTTACCAAATGCCAGGAAATATCTGGGTTGTTTGGCAAAGATCAAGAGGTGTGATTGTAAGAAGGTATTTATGCAGGCTTCAGTTATAAGCAAAATCTTGTGTCAATCTATGCCATTGGTAACAACCAAAAACCAAATCCACTGAACCCATTGTTAAGTAATGAAATAGCACCACACTCATTTGGAAGGTTCAAGGGCTAGCAGCCTTAAATCCTTCTTGGTCATCATAGTGTTCAAAGGAAGCAGAAAGTAAAAGAGGCAGATAACCAAGGGAAATTATAGGCTGGGTCAGTGTGTAAATATTGCATCCAAAGTTTCTCAATTGTTAAATGCACTAGCTCTTTTAAAGAACTAAATAAAAGAAACAACAACAAATAAAAATCCCAAACTATTTTCAAACTAGACCAAAGTGTGTTGGATTTGACAACAAAACATATAGATCTGACTTGGACCTCTGCCTGAGAAAACTTGGCAAAGTCACTTCTCTCTGTGCCTCAGTTTCCTCCTTTGTAAAATGAAGGGATGACTTCTAATGATCTTCCTAGATGCTATGGTCCTAAACAAGTCCCTTAGCTACTTCTCTCATGAAAGTATTGCTGTCTCACTGAGGCAGATTTGAGCTTAATATAAGAGAATTTCCAAGATATTAGAGTCATCCCTAAATAGAATGTGTTGCCTTGGGAAATTTAAAAAAGAAACTGGTTGGCTTGGACACAGCAGAGCCTTGGCATAAGTGGTCTTGCTCCATTCCCAACTGGGAGCCAGTTGGATTATGGAAAGCATTATGGAAAGAGTAATAGATGTTCAATTAGAAAACCTGGATTTATAACTCAGCTCTGCTGGATATTAGGATCTGTGTGACGTTAGTCATTCACTGTCTTTTTTCTGGGTTCCAGTTTCCTTACCTATAAAAATGAAAGTGGTTAGACTAGATGGTCTCTATGGGTCTTCCTAGCCCTGATATTCTCTCTACTCAGGGTCTTCCCAGCCCTGAAGGGTCTTTCCAGATCTCATCTCCTAAGAGCTCTCTCAGCCCTGACATTCCACATTTTCCCCAGCTGCATTCCTATGCTATCTCCTCAGGACTCTGACTTCATCAATCTGCCTCTATATCTCAGGGCTCAAGTGGCTGTGCTTGAGGTATCTCAGTATCTGGAGTGAGAAATGGCCCCTACTGATTTAGGAGGATGGGGTAGAGTGGGAGGGAGGAAATCCTGAGCAACACTCTGCCATGCTGGTGGAGGGCTCCATTTAGATTTCATATTCTTATGGGGTGCCATGAAGCACTGAGGAGCCCGGACCATTCAGACTGTTGATTTTATGGGCTGCTTGTTTATTTAGCTTTTTGCATATGTGTTAGATTTTTGACATAAAAAGTTGAAAGACACTGTCTTGCCTTGACTGAGTTATTTTTAGAAGTAGAGAAGGGACTGGAGTTCTTGGTCGTGGCATTTCTAGAAGGAAAAATGCCAGATTTTGGCAACTTCACTGAGATGTGCTAAATATACCCCATCAGATGGTGTTCAGCACATTCCTACCTAAAAACTAGATTTTTGTTGCCTTTTAGCTCCTATCAGGTGAAGCTACTTTTGATACTAGGAGCACAGAGTATAAAGAACAGGTAAATTTTGGTCTTTTATCACTTGCAGTCTTCTTAATATCTAATGTCACTGAGACTCAGTTTTCTCGTTAATAATAACAGGGATGGTAGACCTTCTGACCTCTAAGACCTTGTTTAGCTCTATGGTTATGAGCCTGTAAACTTCTCTAGGCCTCAGCTTCCTCATCTGTAAAACGAGGGGGATGGATGAGAGACTACTTCCAGCTCTAAATTATACTTGGCAGATTTGCCTCATTCATTTGTGGTAAGGGTCAAATGAGATGAAAATAGCTAGTGTTTTAGTAAGTACACCTATTCCACCTCATTTTTTTTTTTGAGAAAATGATTTGTGATTTTACTTGTAAATTCCCTCTGCTGATACAGATCTGTAACTATTCTGCAACTTATCTATTCTTTGAGAGTTGGTGAGTTTACTGAGAATTGTCCATTGTCTCATATTGTTCAAAATATCAGAGACAACACTTGAAGTTAGGTCTTTCTGGCTCTGAGGTTGGCTTTCTATCCATTGCCTTTATAGAAACTTAAGGTTGGCAAAGTAGTTTATTTACATTAGATCTTCTGAGTCTCATAACTACCCTCAAGAACTGTAGGTATTACTGGTCTCATTCAACACATGAATAAACTGAGGCATGGGGAAGTTTAAAGATTTCCCCCCTCTCAAAAAAGTTAGGAGGGAAGATTTGAACCTGTCTTACTCTATCACCCTTTCCATTATTATAGCATTCTGGTTCTTAAAGGAAGCTCTGAGATAATGTTGATGAAGAGTTGAGTAAATCTTAGAGCTGGTAGAAATGGCAACTGTTTGACTTCATTCTGCACCAATCAACCTTCTCTGCTACCTTGTCACAGTTTGGAAGTAGTCCTGGGTTTCTAAAAGCAATGCCAGGGAAGTGCACGTCCTGGCAGACATTCCCAAGATGGAATGGCTTTAGGTATTGTCCGGAGACCAGTCGAATTCAGCTCAGACAGGTTCAACACCAGCTTAGTTGTAAGGGAATGACATTTTTGGACAAAACACCTTTTTATAACCATCTCTTTCCTTTTCTTATTACTGCTTTTACCCGGCATTGATATAGAACCTTAATTCTCTACCCTGCACTCCCCTCATCTCTGTCTCTTAGAATTCTTTGTCTATAACTAATGTGGTTTCCTTCAAAATTTTGTTGAAGCTTGACTTCAAATGAGACCTGATTCTTTCTCCTGCTGAGGGCTTACCTCATATTGATTTTATAGGCACATTTATGTACAGACTATCCCCATCATTAGAATGTAAACTCCTTGAGGGCAAGAATTGTTTAATTTTTATTTTTGCACTCTGAGCTCCTAGCTCAGTGCCTGGCACATGGTAGGTGCTTAATAAATGTATGTTGGTTGGTTGATTGATTGGTTGAAGTATTTATTGTCTCATTTGATCCTCTCAATAGCCCAATGAGTTAAGTACCAGTTTCCAAGGCTCAGAGAGGTCGTGACTTGCCTAGGGTTACCTTGTTAAGCTTTTGAAGTTGGTAGGTTTTGAATACGTGTCTGCTTGACTTGAAGTCCAAGCTACAAAAGGGGTTGCTATGGGCATTGATGTTAGAAGGACCTGTGCCCACAAAATCATTGATACTTGAACTTTTGACAAACTTCTCATTGCCTTGTGGTTCTGTGATCAGCTCCTGGGGCTGGTAGGATTGGGCACTAGAGTCATTCCGGATGAATTATGCATAATACCCCAATCCTGCATTCTGAAATTCCTTTCTCAGCATGGGATAGATATTGGGAGTTTGTAAAGCAGTTTCAAACTTTTACATGGAATAAAAGGAAGCCATGATAAGTAAATGCTATTTGCTTCCATCTGAAGCTGATGGAATGGACTTTCAACATAGATTACTATCAACTGAACTTGGACTTTCCCTGTACAGAAACCAATGTGATTATTCATGCTTCCATTCTATTTTCTACATCATGCTTGGCAACCTTTACCATCATCTCCTAATCTTCCTAGTATCCTTTTGAGTTAAAGAACAAATATCATCACCTCCATTTTTCAGGTCAAGGAATTGTGGGCATATGGCTCATTGGGCAACCAGGAATAATAGTAGCACTTTTCATGTGTTTATATTTAAGGGCTTAAAATTCTCAAAGTGTACTCCTGGGCATCATTTCACTATCTACAAAACTCTATACATGGAGGCAACCTGTTACTATGGGTTAGGAGCCTGGGCTTGGCATCAGGAAGACCTTGGTTCATAGGATGCCATAGGTAGAGACCTAAAAGGGACCTTAGGGGTCACTGAATTCCTCATTTTTCAGACTAAGAAATAGAGGCCCACAGATATTAAGTGTTTTGTCAAAATAATGCAGGGAGTATCAGAGCTAGGATTTGAACCCAGGTCCTCTGACTCCAGAGACACTGCTCTTATTCTCCATTTAAATCCAGACTCTGATATTTACTAGCCATGAGGTGCCAGAGAAATCTCTAAACCTCTACTTACCCCAGAACTCCTTCTGATTTATCTATAAAGTCACACAGGGATTATAATTCTCATCAGTAGAGAAAGTTTTCAGGCTGGGACTAAATTCCCTAAGTGGACTAAATCATTGATTTTTCACATATTAGCTCTGCCTATAGAAGGTGCTACATGCCTATTTCTTGAATGAATGAACGAGTGAGCGAATTGTTTCTAGCTGCCATATTGGATGCTATGGTCTAGTATCCTTCTCATTTGATCACTCTCTCACCATAGAGCAAACAGAAGGAGTTCTCAAGCCAACAACAGTAAACTGGGTATTGTTACCCAACCCTAAACCTGTTAGCTTCCTCTGTCTGTAACCCTATGGAATTCAGGTCTAGCCTCAATTGTTATCTCCAGCTGTGAAAATAGAACATCCTATTTTGACAGACCACAGGGCTGCCTGGCCTTTAGTTGTTTAACCTCTTGATGTGGGCTGAGCCAAAGGCTCCATGATAACTAACATTAGTGCATTTTGAAAAGAGTTCCACAAAACCTCTGGCATCTGAAAATCCAGCCTGCAAAAGCTTTTGACTTTTGGCCAGCTGGGGTCAGAGGGTCACATTTCCTGGTTTCTTGTTGGAACTTTTAGAGCTATTTTACCAGCAAGAAAAGCTGCTTTGGTGGTCAGCAGTTTGCTTATCCTGCTGAATATTCGACTTTTCCATCCTCTTTTCTGGGAGGTGTGGATGCCCCAGAGCCAATGCTAATAATCTGACCCCATGTCTCAGAGGCTTGCCTTGCACTTGCATATTCAGAATACCAGGTTAACTGATTCCTATTGGACACTGGTCAAGACTTGTCCCCAGGACCTTCCAAGACCTCAATGAGAATTCTGGGTTTTAAAGCATTATCTCTCTCACTGGAGAGCAAACAGTTGGCATATGAGATAATTACAGGAGTAGAGAAAGAAAGGGTGCAGCATTCAGCCCCTAATAATTATAATAATGGACATTCCTATAGTGCTTTCAGGTTTGCCAAATGCCTTATGTACAATACATTTGGCATTGTGGTTAGAAAGCTGGTCTTAGAACCAGCAAACCTGGGTTTGAATCCCTTCTGACATCTACTCACTCTGTGGCCATTGGCAAGCCAGTATCCTAGACAACTTGTGAAGATTCTAAGTTATGGCCAGAATGTGAAACTCTCAGTGGATGGACTTTTCATTCTGGGACTTTCTAGTGAAACAATAAATCTTTCTTGCCACCAGTTAAAAAAAGAAAAAGACTGGAAAAGGAGATGAGTTAGTCATTTAACAGGGATGAGAGTAGTGGATAAGAAGGATAACATAATGCATTGTCATCCACAAACAATTAAAGAGACCCCAAGGGTCCCAGTACCTCAGTGCCCCTTTGCTGCTCTAGCTAAGACCAGGAGTTCCAAAGTTAAAGACAAAGTAATCATTTTCATAAGAAGAGAAAGTTTCCTTATTGATCAGTTCTCTATATTTATGACATCATGGACCAAGTCCTTATCTCTTTACAAACATCTTTTCATTTTAGAGTCCCAACAACCCTGTGAGGTAACTAATATAGTTTAATAGCCCCCTTTTCATATGAGGGAAGTGATGATGAGAGAAATAAAATGACTTGCCCTGGGTAATTGGCTAGTATGTGTCAGAGGTGAGATTTGAACCCAAGTGCTCAATCCATGCCTACATTTCCAATATTGCTTGATATTTCACTTGTACATAGGCCCCCAGGTCTGTTGAGAAAACTCAAGAACAATTCAATATCTTCAGACTGAGGGATTTTAAATATTGTCTGTGGATGAGTTTTCTTCATTAAGCCACCATCTACATAGCACGAGAGAGAGAGAGAGAGAGAGAGAGAGAGAGAGAGAGAGAGAGAGAGAGAGAGAGAGAGAGAGAGAAAGAGAGAGAGAGGGAGGGAGAAGGAGAGGAGGGAGGTTACTTATAGAAGAAAGACCTTTGGATTAGAAAATGAATAGGTAAGTAGTAAAAGCTCAAATGTGGACATTTATTAGACCAAGTATTGCCACCCTCATTTTGCAGGCCAAGGAATGGCAAGCATATGGTAGGCTTGGGTAACCAGGAGTAATAGTTGCCTGGCACTAATCAACAACACTCTGACTCTGAGAATCAGCTCTTTTATCTGTAAAATTGTAATAATTCAAGTCCTACCTCACAGGGCTACTGTAAGGAAAGATATAAGGAAGTCTTATAGCATTATAGAATTGGAATCTAGAGGTTGGAAATGACTTAAAACTCAATTTACTCCTCTCTTTAAGAAAATATAAGACTCTCAGACTGAATGGCTATTTACTGGTTCTAGAAAACCACTTGAGAAGTCGTAGACACCTAATGATACCCCAAAGATGAAGAAAAGCCAGCATCTTGAGAGGCATCTTGGAATAGTGGACATCAAAGTTGGCATCAAAGGTTGGGACATCTAGGTTCAAGTCCTCACCTCTGACCTACTGATTATGGGACTTCACACTCAAACCTTTCATCTCTGAGTCCTTGAGGCAACCATTAAAGGTACCATTTTTCTTTGGTAGATGGAGTTTTCTGAACTGGGTATTTCCCATGCCAATGTAGATCACAGATCTAGTCCCTATCTTTATCTTTTCACCTTGGGGCATAGGTTAAGTTTGTTCCTAGAGGATTATAGAGAAATCAGACCTCTAATTTCTCTCAAGAGATGTTTGCACAAGAGGAGGGAGTGTTCCCCACAGCCTATGGACATATGAGAAAATTGGAGAAAGAACTGATTTTTGCCAAATGTTTTTGGAATACTTTGATCTGCTGGAAACAACAGATTCAAAGCAGAAAATATGTCCCTAATGGTGGACAGCTTTCCACTCTGCTTTCTGAAAGGACATTACTAATTTGATTGTTCACTGCCTTTCCATATTTTTCTGTGTGCCATTTGAAAATAGATTTCATCTTCTCCCTGCCACTTGGTTTCTATTCAAAATTTCTACTTTATACATTGATTGTGAATTCTGAATCACTGAGGGGTGAGAGTGAGTAGAGGGATACCCAAAACACCATAAAGTGTGATCTTGAGCAAACCACTCCTCTCAGTTTCTTCATCTGTAAAATGTGAGGGGCAAAATGGATGCCCCCTTAGGTTCTTGCCAGTTCTAAATCTTTGATTCTATGATCATAAATTCAATGACCTCCATAGCAATTTGGCCCAGTGGAAAGAGCATTGAATGTGGAGACAGAGGATCTGGATTTGAGTCCTAGCCTCAAGTCCTGCTTCTGATACATACAAACTTTGTGACCCTGGACAAGTCATCTCAACTTTCTAAGACAATCAGTTGCAGGGGAGGAGCATTAATAGGAGTTTCTTCATCTGGGAATTCCCTTTACTGATAAAATCACAGGTCTAGTCCTTATCCCCTATCCCTGCCTCTGTCCTTCCAGTAAAAGGTACAATTACTACCTTAGCATCATGGCCACTTAATACCTGGGTGACCCTGTTCAAAGTCACTTCAGCCCTTTGGGCTCTAAACTCCTCATCTGTGAAACAAATAACTTGGCCCAGGGGACATTGAAGGTCAATCCAGCTCTCCATCTCAGACTTTACAAGCTCAAGAAAGGATAGACTGATGATCTGAGCAGGAGGCCAGCATCTTGGATGCCATGGGTTTCTGAAACACCTGATTGAACTGGCAGTGGTTAGCTTTATGTCTTTTCATTGGCTCACACCTACCACCTCAGTTTTGACCTACTTACTTGTAGTAATTCCTTCTTTCAGCTAAGGGAAGCCCGAGAATGTAGGAAGCAGAGGAAGATTCCCAGACCTCAGGCAGACACTGGAGGACCAAGAGGCTGATTCCAGCCTTGCAAGCAAAGTCAACTCCCTGCCCTTCCCCCCCCTCCCCTCCTATTGCTTATCCTGGCTCCTTTTTCTAGTGAAATTGGAATATTTATTACTCCTAAGGGAATCATTACTCACCTCAGCTACTCTTTATTTCATAGAGCTAACTCTCTCTCTCTCTCTCTCTCTCTCTCTCTCTCTCTCTCTCTCTCTCTCTCTCTCTCTCTCTCTCTCTCCCCCCGCCTCTCTCCCCCTCTCTCCCCTCCCTCCCTCCCTCCCTCCCTCTCTCCCTCTCCCCCTGTCCCCCTGTCCCCCTCTTTCTTCAATGAACTTAGTGACTGACTTTAAAAGGAATCAATAATAGAGCCCCCTACCTACTCACCCACTGCATAGAGGTGAACACTAAAGCAAGTAATTCTCAAGAAGAGAATTCCAAGTCTTGTAAAGGGGAATTTCTGGAACAGCATCCCAAACCATAAATCTTTCCCCAATTACCACAGCTGTCCATGTTAGATTTAGCAGGCCATCTTGGATCATTTCTGATTTTTCTTTTTACCCTCAGCATCTAGCAGATAGCGAGTGTTTAATAAATGCTTGTTGACTGTCTATTCTGACCATGGATGTCAGTAAACTGTATCTCATCAGTCTGGCCTTAGAGAACCTCCCCGTCCCCCACAGTCATCCGAGTCGACTAATCTTTCATCCCCCAGTGGGTGCTTATTGAGTTGATAGAAAACCTGCCAAATTTCTGTCCTTGAAGAAGACTCTTGGGGAAGTTAGGTGGTAAGGTGGATAGAGTGCTACACCCAAATTAAAATCTGGCCTCAGATAAGTACTATTAATCCCTATCTGCCTCCATTTCCTTTTCTATAAACTGGGGATAGTAGTATCATCTCCCTCCCAGGTTGTGGTGAGGGTCCATGAGATAATAATTGTAAAGTGCTTAACACAGTGTCTGGCACATAGTAAGCTCTCCTTGATGTGGTAGACAGAGCACTAAGTCTGGAGTCAGGAAGGCTCATCTTCTTGGTTCAAATCTGGCCTCAGACACTTAGGTGTGTGACCCTGGGCAAGTCACTTAGCCCTGTTTCCCTCAACTTCCTTTTCTGTAAAATGAATTGGAGAAAGAAATGGTCAATCACTCCGGTGTGCTTGCTAAGAAAACTTAAAACAGCATCACAAAGAGCCAGAGGCAACTGAAAACAACTGAATAACAACAAGCAAATACATAAATGTTAGCTGTTATTTAAGACAGTTAGATGGCATGATGGATAGGGTGCTGGAACTGGAGCCAAGAAGATCTGAGTTCAAATTTGGTTTCAGACCTTACTAGCTGTATGATTCTAAGAAAGCCATTGGACCTCTGTTTACCCTATTTTGCAGATGGGAAAACTGAGGCAATAATTGCATCCATCTCCATGGGTAAAAGTCATGGGTAAAGTCAAATGAGATACTAATGACAAAAGTGCTCAGCAAAGTGCCTGGCACAGAATAACTACTATGTAAATGTTAGCTGGTATAATTAATTATTATTATGATTATTGTTATTTTGAAGTTAGTAAGGGAGGGAGGAAGAAGAGAAGTTATTTTGGGGGAGGATATACTTGAATCTGGGTCATTTTCCATATATAACACAGACTGGCTTTTTTATGCTGGGCAAATTACTTAATCTCCCAGTGTTCTTCAAAACTCTGAGACTAGAAGCTGCCAATCTGCATCAGTGGAGAATTTCCTCACCTGGGAGTTCCCTATACAGTCTTCTCCTTATTCCCTATCATCTCTCCTTCTATCCTAATGGTACACTCCTTGGAGGAAGGAGGTGGTTTTGTTTGTTTTCCAGAAATGTTAGAAAGGAGGCTGAACAGTTGGGAAAGACACTGATTGGTAGCCCAGGGAGTCTGAAGTCCCAAAAGCCATGGGAGCCCGGAAATATCCCACATATCTATTTATTTTGGTCTTTTCCACATAAAACTTGTAAGAGCTAGACTGTGCTTCATCTGCATCTTCCCCAGGCACTGAAAGTTTGCATCTATTGTTCCATGCTGAGGACAATGAAAAAACATCACTTTTGATTTTAAGTGATTCACAGAAATAGCCATTTCTCTGGAAACTCATTATGAAACTTTGGAGTCAAAGTGACTAATTCAGCACATGAGAATGTGGAGCTTTGGCTGAAATAATAATTATTTTTGTTTTATTGGTCATGGTTTTAGAACTAGAAGGGATGTCAAAGGTTATGCAGTCTTTTTTTCCCCAATATACCCTTACCTTCCATCTTAGAATCAATGCTGTGTATTGGTTCCAAGGCAGTAGAGGGGTAAGGGCTAGGCAATGGGGGTCAAGTGACTTGCCCAGGGTCACACAGCTAGGGAGTGTCTGAGGCCAGATTTAAACCCAAGATCTCCCATCTCTAGGCTTGGCTCTCAATCCACTGAGCCACCCAGTTGCCCTGGGTTATTTAGTCTAATCCCCTTTTAGATAAGGAAACTGAGGCCTGGAGGGATCATAGGGTGAAAGATCAAAGAATGAATGCAAGAACCATAGACTGAGAGTTAGAAGTGGCTGCAGAATCATCCAGCCATAGTATTTTTCACTTTTTTTGTGTCCCAAACCCCTCTGGCAGCCAGACAAAACCTATGGACCCCTTCTAAGAATCATATTTTTAAATGTACAAAATAAAATTCATGGGATTAACTCACGATATTGAAAACAGTTATTGAAATAGTAAAAAATAAGTTCAGCCACCCTAGCTTAAGAAGTTCTGATTGAGTCAAACATATTTTAGAGATAAGGAAACAGAACTATTGAGGTCACAGATTTATACCATCATAGGATTATAGATTTAGACTTACAAAGGAATTTAGAAATTATTTAGTCCAATTCACTAATTTTATAGATGAGGAAACTGGTTCCTAGAGAGGTCATGGGATTATTAAATCATAAATACAGTCCAACCAAAGACCTTTTAAAGGTCATCTAATCTAACACCCTCAGAGGTTTGCCTAACATCATATACTCAATTTGTATCAGAGGCAAGACTTAAATTCAGGTCTTCTTACTTTGAAGAAAGCCTTCTCTCCATCAGTCCTTCTTTATATCTTCATCCCGCTCCCATATCTGGTCCCTAGTAAAATGTCTGAAGCACAATTGATACCCAATCACTATTATTTTGGAGGGATATAAATTGATTTCTCAATGATTTTTGATGAGAAAATTTAGGCTCACAGTTTCTTTTTAAAGTCTAGGTTGAGCTACAGTCTTCTGTGAGTTGGTTTCATTTCTATTTTCAACAGACCTCCCTGTGAAGTATTGTAGTTGGATAGTATCTGCTGTCTAATACAGCATTGGATACTGGACTGGCTGTCTCCTTTTCACTGAAAATGAATGAGAAATTGAGAAGCCAGAGATTGTGAGAGAAGGACTAAATTTGGCTGAACCAAAGTCCTTCATCTTCTCTCCTCAACTTTCCTATCATCTTAATGGAAAGGGAGAAGGATCATTGTCTTGATTGTGCCATTTTTTTTGACCCACGTTTCTCCAGATCTTCCTCTTTATTTATCTATTTGTGCCTCTATATAGGGACAGATAGTTAACACTTCATACTGGAGAGGAGGAAACAGAAAGAGCTTCATGAGGATAGAAAAGGTCTTGTTTATTTGGGCATATTACTCAGTGCCTGGCATGGTACTAGGCCTACATAGAAAAGATACTTTACTTTTAGTTCATGTTATCCATTAAGTGCCAGGCATTTGGGATACTGAATCTGGGATTACTCAAGCTCACTGTGGAGAGAGAGGTTTTTTTTTTTTGTATTTTTTCAACCAATACGTTATCATACCTGAAGATATTTGTTGAACTACAAAGATCTTTTGCTTAAAAAGGTGCTCGCTCTTATTTTTTTCCTGACTTCTAGGATCATAGATTTAGAGTTGAAAGGGATCTCAGATGCTATCTGGTACACTCTGTTATTTTAAAGGTGAGAGAAATGAGGATAAGTGACTTTCCAAGGGTCACACAGGAAATGAAATTCACGTCCAGGACTGACTCTAGACCTAGCACCATTATATGGTTGTTGATCATAGATTCAGTGCTGGAAGGGATATTAGAGACCATCTAGTCCAGGGATTCTTAACCTTAGGGGCTCATGGACTCTTCTTATCTTTGAATATTTTAACATATTTCATGAATTTTTTATTTATATATTATATATATATAATAACATATTTCATGAATATTTTAACTATATTTCAGTAAGATTGGTTTCCTTTGAAATCCTATGGATTTAATTTCATGTATTGAGCATGTTATTCTAAGAAAGAGTCTATAGGTTTTACCAGACCACCAAAGGGGGTCCAGGACACAAAGCTAAGAACCATCTAGTTCAACCCCCTTCCCATTTAACAGTCAAGGAAAATGAGACCAATAGAAGTTGTGACAGCCCAAGGCCACACAAGTAGTATATATGGCAGAGCTAGTATTCAAACCCAGGTCTTCTGACTCAAAAACCAGCACTCGTCTCACTGTACCATGCTGCCTCAATGGTGGCATTGTTGCATTCTTATTGAGTGGAAGTTAGGAGATGATCATAAATCTAGAGTTAGAAATCAAACTCAGAGTCTATCTAGTCTTTTTAGACATGCAGAAATGAAGGCCAAGAGGAGTCAAGGGACTTGCCTAAAGTCACATAAGAAGTATCAAAGACAGGATTTGAACCCAAGTCTTTTGACTCCAGAGCCAGTGCTCTTTGCACTATGCCACAGTGCCTCCCTAAACATTTACAGAATCATAGACTTATAGCTTTAAAGTTGGAAGGGACCTCAGGGGTTGTCCAGTCCAACCCCCTCATCTTGTAGCTAAGGAACTGTGTAGAGAGGGAAAATGATTGAGGATCATGGACTTAGAGTTAGGAAGGACCTTGAGAAGTCATCTAATCGGATCTCCTCATTTTACAGATCAAGACACTGAAGCCCAGAGAGGGCCAGTAACTAGCAGGTGACAAAGCTGGTTAAGTAGCAGGGTATGGGTTCAAACCCAGGTGTGAGGGTCAAAATGACCCAGGTCTTCTGCTTCCAAATCCAGTGTGCTTTTCAGTCAGGTTTTTGGTGATGGCTGGCTAAGAGGATTGCCTTGTTGTCGTTTACCCAACATCTTCATCATTGAAGTCTAAGATTTGAGTTGACTTGGGCACTAAATCAATAGCTGAGGTAGAGAACGGAGACAGAAGCATATACGTTTTGGGGAATCTTTGGATTTGGGAATGAACCAGGCACATTCTATTTGAGAGATCCTGAATGGCTTTCTTTAATTGCAGGAACGCTTTAAGACAATAGCTCCATCCTGTGGTATTAAAACGGTCAGAAGAAGTGAGTGTAAGGACTGTACTTTGTAATTGCCTGGGTTTCCCCAAAGGTGTCTGCATCCCTGGGGCAAGTGAAGAGGAAATTCGAATTTCTTCTGATTAGGTAGAGGTAACTGGTGATAATGATCTTTGACTCTCCTTCATTTGCTTTGAGGGTTACAGGACAAAAGACTGTTTCAATAGAAGCTTCTGAGAGATTTTTTTGATTTTACTCAATTATTTGCTTCCTTTCTTTGGTCATGCCTGGGCATCTTTGCATCCCCATTCAAGGAATTCTGGGTCTTCACAAGCCCCTGGGGCTTGGTAAGAGTGATTCTGAAGCAGGAGGCCATAGAAGATGAAGTAGAAGTCTTGGTTTTATCTTGAAGGAAGTTGCTCAAGGTCATGGAGATAGTGGCAGAAATTAAAGATAGGAACTCAAGTTCTCTGCCTCAAATCCACTCTCAACTGGGCCATCCTACTTGCCTGTAATATTATTGTTTTTGGAGGCTAAGAAGAGGGATGGGGACTAGACCTATGATTTCATTGGTATTAGGCATTCCAAGGTAAGGAAATTCCCTCTACCAATGCAGGTTATAGTAATTTTGTTTTATTGTCTTAGAGAGTTGACTAGAGCTCTCAGAAATCATGTGACTTATCCAGGGTTACTTAGACATTAGGAGACAGAGGCAGGACTTGAACTCAAATCTTTCTGATTGCAAGTCATCTTTCTATCTCCTTTGCCAAGCTGCCTCTCAGTTTCATTTCTGAATTTTTAATGAAGACGACACGAACTGCAAATTGCTATGGACTTTGCCTGTACTCTTCAGAGTAGTGACAACTTAAGACTCTTTCATGGAGTAAAATCTGCCAGGATCGAATACCCAGAATCTCTTTTTCTAGTGTATGTCTGTCTAACATGCATGCATGTATATATGTGCTGTGTAATTCAAGGATATTAGACCAGAAGGCTGCATCTCCCGGGGGCATTGCTTCTCCCCTCCTTTCACTCATCTGTACCCAAGTTTAAAGTACAGAAGAGGCAGGCCACTTCATTGGTCATTTGAACAAATTATGCATCAGACAGGGAGGTGGACAAAATGATCTTTTGAAGTGTTTCCAATCCTGAGAGCCTGTAATTCTCTAAAACGTTCCCATTGCCCTCTGGGAGTGTTTGACCCTGAACAGGATTGGGAAATGATCTGCATGGGGAAAGGGACCTGTGAGTGGCTGTAGACAATTCTGTTCAAATTCTTGCTAATTTTTAACTCAGCCTTTGGATGCACCAGCAATAATGGAAGCCACATTGCCAATGTAAAACTTTGGAAGTGTTCCTAAAAAGGACTTCTTCCACCCTCCCTATTCCCCTGCTAGTTCCTTTCATTCTTAAGCCATTATTAAAGCTGTGCTTCACCTGTCTAGGTTTTCTATTTCTAGTTTTTTTCCTTCTTGTATCTAACTTTGGACTCTCTATGACATATTTCCCTTCTCTCCAAATACTTGGTTTTTTCCATGTCTTGGTCTACCCAAGGTTGCCTTTTTTTTTCTCATTTCAATTATATGTGCCATCTATTGCCACAATACTTTTCTTCTTTTTTTCTACAATGTCTGTTTATTTCTCATAGTCCTTGCCTCTGTCTGTTTATTCCTTCTCTCCATTTTCCTGTTTTTTCCTCTGCGTTCAGTATTTCTATCTCCAGTCTCCCTCCTCTGCTTTTTCTTCTTTCCTCTGCTCTGCTGTCTCTCTTCTTTTCCCTTATTCTGCTCCCCTCCTGGGTGTTTCTCTGGCCCACCTTTCCTCCTCCTCTCAGCCTTCGTTTTCTTGTTGGTGGATGGAGGCTGATACTGCAAATATCACAAAAATAATTTCATTCAGAACAGATGGTTCTTGTGGTGTTCCCGATGACAGTGCTTCTGGGCCAGCCTATAGTCACTGAGCTTGATAGGTAGGGAAAGACTGAGTGTAGGGACAGTGCTTTGTAATTGCCTGTACTCCCAACACAGGTAAATAAAAGCAAAGAATATTTCCCCATGTACCCTTTTTTGCTCTATTTTGGCCCCTGGATTCTGGAGCTCATGATCCTGAGGCAACTGTGACCCCCATGAGACTGTGTTCACTTTGATTTTTCTACTTATGTTGTAGAGCATTGGGTCAACTGAGCTACAAAGGGAAAGGGAATAGACACTGCTCTATCCTTCCCCATTTCATAATCATGTTTTCAGTAGTGACCACCTCGATAAGCTGATCCCAGATTCATTCGGAGACCAGGAACAGGCACCCTCTCATTGTACCTTCCCTCTATGCAACTGGACAAGACACTTACACAAGAGGACTGGGGAGGGAACTCTATTTAGAACCTGCTTGGGTGCCTTGGACTTCCTAGCTCTCTCTTTGGGTTTTGAATGCTGGGAGCTTTACCTACTTATTTATAGTGCCCAAGGATCACTCATGTGAGCCATAGTGATCTAGACTCATGATCTATAGCTTATATTTTGGCAGAAAGATAATATTAGCTAAAACACATGCTGACTATTTTTTTTTAAACAAGAAATCTTGAGGAGATCCAACAGAGATCTCCTTGTTGCAATTTTCCTGGCCTTTCTCCTCTCCTTTTCCTTATTTTTTAGCTTTTCCCCTGCCATCAAGTAGCTCTCCCTCCTACCATTTCTACCTAGCCCCACTCAAAAGATAAAAGATAATTTAAATCATGCCACATTTTTTTTTTATCCCAGAGACAAGTCCTATAAGACTTTCTCAGACACCACATCCCAGAAAGAAAATGCTTCCATAGTTCCATCATGGCAGGAATTTCCTTTAAGCCAAGGAGAAATTTTGATGTGGCATCACTGTATGTGAGTCAAAGTGATAGAGTGGGTAGAGAGCTGACCTTGGATTCAGGAAGACCTGGGTTTAGGTCATGCCCTTGACATATACTGGTTGTGTGACCTTGGTCAAGTCACAATCTTTAAGGGCTCTTAAACATTAGTGTCAAACTCAAATAGGAAAAAGGCCACTAAGTCATACGTAAGGATGACTGTGGGCTACAGATTGATCTAGTAAATATTAACACATATTAACATTATCTATATTCAATTGTATTTTTATTTATATTTTTTAAATTTTAATCTGGTTCCTGCCCCTCTAGAATATTGGGGACTAGAAGGCTACAGGTTTGAGATCTCTGTTTTAGGTAATTCACTTGCAGTATAAGTTGCAGAGGAGGTGCTGACCTGTATTGGTAAAGGGACTCTCCTCACTTGGAAGTGCCCTATGAAAATGCAACCTCAAGTCCAGTCCTTTCTCCTATGGCCTATTTCAGTATAAACTCAGAGAATTTCTCTTTCAGAATGTTTCATCTTTCTAGATCAGAATGCTTGTGTCCTCTAATAATAATCCTTTGACAGCACTGGAGATAAGTGGTTTGGAGTTAAAATTATTTTAAAAAAATTAATGATTAAAAATGGGGACATGATTAAAAAGATATGCCTCTCACATAATAGGCTAATAACAGTAATTTTAATAGGCTGAGACACTTGCTAAACCATTCTTTATAATGAAGACTGGTTAATTAAAAATGAAATGATTTTTAAGACACCCAATTTTTAAATGATACCGAGTCCACAGTCGATTATTAATTAGTAAAGATAATTTTCCTGGGAGAAAAAATATTTACTAAACCACTAATTAATAATGATCAATTCATGATTGCAAGTATTTTTAAAAGATCAATGATTTCAAAATTGTACTTGATACAAGTCAGTTAAAAATTATTATTAGTAGTAATTAATATTTCTAGGAGAGATAAAATACTTGTTTAGCCATTCTCTATAATGATCAGTTAATCATGACAGTGATTTAACAAATATTATTAATGAACATTTGTTATTTTCCTAGGAGAGATAAGGTACTTATTTATCCATTCTTTCTAATTATTTTAAGTATTCATTACAATGATTTAATTAATATTATTGATACTCATAATTTTCCTAGGAGAGATAAGGTACTTGTTTTACCATTCTCTATAATCAATAATGGCTAATTAATGATGACATTGATTTAAAAAGGTATATGATTAAAAAGCTGTTCCTGGCACAGAGTAGGTGCTTACAAATTCTTGTTAATTGATTGATTAGGGGGACAATCTGGAGAACTAATCAACCCTAAAACTAACAGGACCAACAAACAGCTAGGGAATGAAGTAGTCTGATGAGGCAGGGATGGGGCAGGGTATTTCTGAAATATTCCCCTACATATTACATGGCACCCTTACTGAAGTGGGCATGGAAAGCCCTTTGTATTCTATGCTAGGGAGAGACGGCTTCCTCTCATCCTAACCTACCTTTTGGGCTTTGGGCATATCGGTGTGGCGTTGGGCACGCACCGAGCGAGCTGACTTGGCTGGCTTGATTGGTGCACAGTACATCTCTAGCCGCCTCAGATCACAGCTCCGGAAGCAGCATTCATCCACGATCCCCGTGTGGTGTAAACGCCGACTGCTAGATCCATACCCAGTGGGCTTGCCTGGATGAGACAAAGAAGAGAATGGTGTAGCCTTAGAAGAGAACCCATTTCTGCTTAAGGTAAAAAATAATAGTACTAGCATTTATATATCATTTTAACACTTGCAAAACACCTTACATCCATCATCTCATTTTATCCTTTCAACAGCCCTATGAGATGGGTGCTGTTAGTTCTATTTTATGGATGAGGAAACTGAGGCTGAGAGGTGAAGTGACTTGCCAAGGGTCATACTGCTTAGTAAGCATCTAAGGCAGTATGCAAAGTCGAACCTTCTTGGAGACAAACTACAATGTTTTCAGTCTTCATTTCGAATTTCTCTTGTTACTGTGCAGATGGAGAATTTGCCACACCTGAGCTACATTCCCAGCATCCTTTTCAGTTATGTCCTCATTTTATGTAAGTATGCTTAGGAGATAATTTTGGCTGTGGGGCTCTTTTTTGGGAGCTTGTGCTTTTGGCAGAGTGCTGCAGGTGAGAGTCTCTGGCTCTCTTTGCTCTCCTCACTTGACTGAGAGAACCTTTTTTCTTTTCCCTCTCTTTTGATTTATTATTAAAAATCCTATATATTTTTAAATACTAGGAGTATTTATTCATTTTTACTCCTACATTACATGTTTAATTTAGCTCAAAAGTGCATAATGGTTGGAAATGTTGATCTATCTTTCATTCATTTAGCAAAAGTTTACTGAATATAATCTTATGCTAGTGTCAAGGTGGAAATGTTCAAAATCCATTATATGCCATCTTCACTAGGAAGTCATAAGGAGATGCTTAAAAAATGGTGACCCATCATTTTTTAGGGTTAGGAGCTCCTCTTGTGGAAATTCCCTTCACTGATTCAGATGAGCAACTTTACTCCTTCAGAGATTGGTCTAGAGGTACTAGTTCAGTGACTTGCTCACAGTCATCCTGATAATATGTTAGTGGCAAGATTAGATACATGCCTTCTTTCAACATGTTACACTAGAAAGAGCATTGGCTTTGGAATCACAGGACGTGGCTTCCAGTCCCACCTTGACCACTTATTAGTGGTCTGAACTTGAGCAAGTTACTTAATTTCTCTAGGCTTCAGCCTTTTCCTCTCTAAAATGAGTGAGATTGGACTAGATGGCTTCTAAAAGCCATCTAATTCCAAATGTCTGCCCCTGTTTATCATTCCCTACTGTGATAGCTTTTCTCTTCCCCTTCCATTCCCCCCTCAAGGAAATTAAGATAACGGTTAAATCTTTCTCCATATTTAAGTCCTGTGAACAGCCCCCTTTCTCTCCCCTCCCATCACCACCTGCCCCTTTGCTCAAATGGCCAGTTGTCTCCACCAACTCTAAAACCAAAATATTCCCCAGAGTTAAGTTGGTGGGATGAGACAGGTTGGCCTCAGGGCTCAGGACAGCTGGGAAATGGGAACTTGACATAGCTGTGTTTGTGGCATCCCTGGGAGAGGGATGCTGCTTTCTCTCAGAGAGCAAGTCTGGGAGGCAGCCCCCACTCCAATGGTGGGGAGAGGCAGGGCAGCTGGCCCTCCTCTCTGTCTCCGTGGTTTTCTTTGCTGGTGTTAGACCCACTCTGTCTCGTTGCTTTAGCAGGCGGCTTTACCCTCAGCTGAGAATCAACTGGCCCCCTGAGCTCTGTAAACAATGTTTTTTGTTTTGTTTTGTTTTATAATCTTTTCCAGAGACTGTAAATTGGAGGAGAGGGGGAAAACAAGATCACGTGGTCCTCAGCAATTCACAGAGGACGTCCATAGGCTTTTTTTCCCCTCTGCTAAGTTACTGGACATTTCAGGAGGCCAAAGGAATCAGGCCGCCAAGAATAGATGCTAAACTCTGGTTTCCTTTCAGAAAAGATGAAAATGTGGAGGAGAATCCAGGAAGTTTTTCTCTCCCACTGCCCTAGAATGCAGAAAGGGCAATAGTTTCTGGGACTGGAGGGCTAGGGAAATAAACAGTCTTTACAAGATGTGACAAGGAGTTTGTTTTGATCAAGAGAGGTTTGGCAATACAGGGTGGGACCCAGAAGCTTTTGAGTTTGGCCACTCCAGTGGAAGTATTTTCTTTAGGATCATAGACTTAGGAAGGGATCTTAACATCCATCTGGCCCACTCCTTTCCTCTTTCAAATGGAGAAACTGAGGCCTAGAGGAGTAGCAGTGACTTGCCCAAGGTTCACCCAGTAAGCATATGGCGGAACTGGGCATTGGCAGGGGAGTGGGACTGCCTTGAGGATCCAGAGCCCAATTGCCATCGACTCAGTGCTTTTCTCATAGGTGGCATATACGAGTTTCCTGACAGTAGAGGGATTCACAAATTCTTATCTGTAGCTATTGTCCTTTCCTAATGGTATTATCAACCTTTAATAACAGAGGCTTAGAAAAACTGTGACTCAGGGCAGCTAGCAGGCACAGTGGATAGAGCTCTAGGTCTGGAGCTTCAAGGACTTAGGTTCAAATCTGACTTCAGATACTTCCTCACTGGGTGACCCTGGGAAAGTCACTTTGCCTAGCCCTTGCCACTCTTCAGTCTTTAAACCCATTCTCTGCATTGATTCTAAGACCGAAGGCAAGGTTTTAAAAAATGTTATGGACCCAAATATCTAAATTTCTGTTCTAAAAGAAATGAGTTTCTCTGATGACCCTCAAATCTGAGCTTGTAGAGTTAATTCTTCTAGATCCTGGTTGCACCCTTTCTGTCCTCCATGCTGGTAAAGTTGCTATATTTCAGTTATCAGGCACAACATTAATGGAGTATCTTTGTGGGGTGTTTCCTCTTGTTCTCTCTCATAAACAAGTCACTGGAGAATTTCAAATAGCAAAGTTAGAAGAAATAGGAGGTTAACATTCATATGGCTCTCACTATGTGCCAGGTACTGGGCTAAGCACTTTGCAATTATTATCTTATTTCATCTTCATAATAACCTTGGAAGGGAGGAAACTGAAACAAACAGAGGTTAATTGACTTGCCCAGTGTTACATAGCTGGGAAGTGTCTGAGGCCAAATTTGAACCCAGATCTTCCTGTCTCCAGGTCCAACGCTCTATATGTATGTACCACCCTGCTGCCAGGCATGAGAGGCAATGGCTCATAGTGGATAAAGATGACTTTAGAGTCAGGAATAACTGGATTCAAGTTCTATACCTGGTACATACTGACCCCTGGCTAGTTCTTTATCTTCAGTGACTGTGAAAAGAGTAGACTGCATTCCTCCTTTGGGAATTCTACACATCTGGGGAGAGGTGTCCATGTCAGGAAAGGCTAGCTAAGTCTCCCTTCCTCACATCTCTCCCTTTCCACCATCACTATTGTTAAGGACCACAGCAAGGCTGACACAGCTGAGAGGAGAGGGCATCGCTAGTACCTCTGCCACCATTGAAGAACTCTGATTTAGGGAGAGAAATTGGATGTGCCAATCCTGTGGAATCCCTGCCCCCAGGCAGTGGGATGGCACATATGCATGCCAGTTGTTAAAGGGTCCTGAACAGAGGCTTAAGGGAAGGATCCTCCCGGGGAAAAGTGATCACAATCATGTTTACCCATTCTTTTTTCCATTCAACCAAAACACTTTAATGACGTACTCGCTTTTCTTTATGTGCCAGATTCTTGACTAAGTACTAAGACGACAAAGAAAAAGTCAAGATTGTCCTTGCCCTCAAAGAGCTAACAGTCTAACATGGGAGCATATATTTCTATATATGAAAATATATACATAAAGATAGATAGATAGATAGATAGATAGGCAGATAGCTAGAAAGATAGATATATAGGCAGATAGACAAATAGAGATAGATACAGACATACATGTAGAGTTAGATAGAAGGGTAGAAAGAAGGATAATGGATAGATAGATATATAGGCAGATAGACAGAAAAATATAAACAGACAGAATGATAAAGATGGACAGAAAGACAGATAGAGATAGATTTGGAAATAGATAGAAGGGGGTAAATAGAAGGATAAATGGATAGTATAGTATAGTAGTAGTCTCTCGGTAACCGAGGATGACGAGGATAGAGAGCGACATACATACAGAGATAGAATGATAAAATAGAACAATAAATTGATAGGTAAATAGATGGAAGAGTAGATAGAAAGATAATGGATAGATATATAGGCAGATAGATAGAAAGAAAATATAAACAGACAGAATGATATATATAGAGAGATAGAAGGGTAAATATAAGGATAAATGAATAGATAGGGAGATAGATGCATATATAGATAGAAGAGTAAACAGAAGGATAAATGGATTGATAGATATGTAGATACACATAGAGATAGATAGAAAGGTAAATAGAAGGATAAATGGATAGAGAGGGAGATATATACAGAGATAGATAGAATGATAAATAGAACAATAAATGGATAGATAGGTAGATGGAAGAGTAGATAGAAAGGCAATGGATTGATATATGGGAAGATGGACAGAAAGAAAAATATAAACAGAATAATAAATAGATGGATAGAAAGAGATAGAGATAGAAGGGTAAATATGAGGATAAATGGATAGATAGATAGAAGGGTAGATAGAAAGATAAATGGATATAGAGATATATAGAAACACATAGAAATATCTAGAGGGGTAAATAGAAGGATAAATAGATGGATGGATAGATAGATAGGTAAGATATATACTTCCCTCTGAAATGTGCTCCTTTTGACTCTGTGCTGACTTTTCCTAGCTTTGGCCTCCTGGTAGGAACTTCAGATTCCTGGCACTCATTTAGTTCTTGGATTTAGTTGCCCCATGAATTCTGACGGGACTTGACATAGTATTATTCCCTCTGATTATGCTTTGGATCATGCCCTCTTTTCTGCAGAGGATTATTTCTCTGGTGCCTGTTTGATTGTCTTTTATATTTCAGCACCACTGGTTTCTACCTCTTCCCTAGGGGGTAGTAGTTTAGCAAATATGATAATGTGGGTTTTGAAAATAATTGCTATACCTGGGCAGAAAATGAGGTGCTCTCAAATGATTCATGTCCCCTTATTCCTCTCCTGTCCTGTCCTGTCTTTTCTTTGTTTTGTCCTATCCTCTTTAGATAAAATACTTTTCTTCCTCTGTATGGATAATTTCCCCAGAAAACTAACTGTACCTATTATGGCATCTAAAAAGCTAAAATTTGAATGTGAATGAATCTCAATTTCACTGCTGCTCTGAGTGTCTAAAAGACATAATTTATTATATTTTTAAGTTCTCAGCTTATGGATATTGGTCTTAATGGCATTTTAGTTTTAGTCTATAGATAGACTGGCAAAAAAAAGGATGTTATAGAAGACAAAATGCTGGGATTGTCATCACAAAGACCTGAGTTCAAATTCTGACTTTGCCCTTTCTTACCTGTGTAACCTTAGACAAGTCACTTAACTAGCCTCCATTTCCCTATTTCTAGAATGAAGAAGTTGGACCAGATGACCCATGAGCTCTCTTCCAGTTCTAAATCAACAATTCTGGGAAGGATGAGACACGTGAAAATTGACTTTGATTGAATTCCCACATCAGAATTTCCCCACACTGAATAAATCAAAGCTCCTTCCCAGACATGTTTGTGTGCACACAGTGGCAAACAACTGCTACAGGCTGGCAAACTTGCCAAAAGTTACTCTTCTGCTTCAGTCCTAAATGTTTCTATCTTCAGGCTAAATTGAAAGGATGCCAAGAAGATTGCACGCCCAATAAGCTCAGGCATACATTTCTTTCTCCTCAATCATTACAAAATGTCTCTCCTGTTTTGCCCCTCTCTCCCCCACCAACTTCACTTCTTTCACCAGTGAACAAGCACAAATAAAAAGTCTATTTGATTTCAGGAGCATGATGATTGGGTATGCAAATGCATGTGCCACATTTTATCTAGTAAAATGTCCTTCAGACCATTTAATGATACTCCTTTCCCCCCTTTCCCTCTTAAGTTATTTGAATTTTAAATTGAATAAATTATTTTAAAACTTTCAATAAATTCTTTTAAAACTTTCAAAATTTCCCTACTCCTTTTCTAGCCTTTCTTCCCTATTATTGTAATACCAGCAAATATTTTCAGGGCAAAAAGAAAAAAAAGTCACTGGCTCTTAGTTAAGGGTCACAACAAAATCCGACTTTGGTTGCTCTTGGTCATTGGTCTCATGTTTAAGTATACATCCCAGACTCAGAAGGACCTGTACTCTTTTATCTTCAGACTTCTTTGGGTACCATTTATTCTCACATCATTACCATTTCTGAATATATTTTCTCTCTCACGCCAACCCACCATGGTCCCTTGTAATAAAGAAAACAGTCAAGTAAAACCAACCAACACAGTGATCCCATGTGATGGCGTATGCCACGTGCTGCCCTTAGAGCCCACCACCTCTTTCCCAAAAGGATGGAAATGTGGATCATCATGTGTTCTTTGAAAGCAAAATTAGTCATTGCAGTTAGGTCGAGTTTGGCTTTTTTTGGAGTTGTTTTCATTTATATTATTGCCAAATTACGTTTAAGTTAGGCAACCCTGTGATGTATCTGTCAAGTAAACAGATAGAAAATGGGGACGATAAGTGTCCATGAACCATCTAGGCAGCTGCAGAGGCCCTCCTTCCTTTACAGCTTTTGTTCTATTTTTATGGAACACTAGACAGACGAGTTAAGGAATGGAAACAACAAAAGTATTTGAGGTGAAATATTGGGACTCAGTGGATAGAGATCACCAGGGCTGGAGATGAGAGGTCCTGGGCTCAAATCTGGTCTCAGACAGTTCCTAGCTCTGTGATCTTGGGCAAGTCACTTAATCCCAGTTGCTTAGCTCTCATCCTTTTATCTTAGAGTTGTTACTAAGGTAGAAAGTAAGAATTAAAAATATATATAGAGAGAATGGTTGGAAACATTTGAATTATAAATGCTTGGTCTCAGGGTAGCTAAGTTACTAACCCTAACCCTTCATCATCCTCTCCCTTGTTTTTCCATTGCTAAATGGAAACAAGAGATTGCTAAAATAAGAGTCTTGGACTAGAGGATTCCCAAGTTCCTTTTAACAAAATCCAATTCAGCAAACATTTGAGTATCTACAGCATACAAAGCATTATGCAGGGTGATGAGGATACACTATGCATCTATGATTATTTCTTAAGCTCCTACTATTTGGAAGGCATTACACAGCTAGGTGACATAGTGGATAGACTGTTGGGCTTGGAGTCAGGAAGACCTGAGTTCAAATCCAGCTCTAGAAACTTCCTAGTTGTGTGCCTTGTGCATGTCACTTAACCACTATTCGCTGCCAGAGAAGGAACCATTCCACAGAAAAGCCCTTAGACAGAGGTGCATGGGGTACCAAAGAGTCTGACATGACTGCGACTACTGAATAACAATATGTAAGGCATTGTGCTAGAAACTAGATTGAATTAGAATAATGCAGAGGTCCTCGAAGTGTGGTTCAGAGTCTCTTCCCCCCCCCCCCCCACCCCAGAGAACCTGAGATGCTTTCAGGTGGTGCAAAGGATCAAGACTTATTTTCATAATACCAAGATATTTCCATTTCTAATATAGTTAGTATAAAACTTAGAGTCAGGACGATTCATCTTCTTGAGTTCAAATAGCTCTTAAGATACTTATTAGCTGTGTGACCCAGGGCAAGTCATTTAACCCTGTTTCCCTCAGTTTCCTTATGTGTAAAATGAGCTAGAGAAGGAGATGACAAAACACTCCAGTATCTTTGCCAAGAAAATCCCAAGTGAGGTCACAGTCAGATAAGACTGAACAACAACAAGAAATTCTGATAGAGATAACTCACATAAATAAAACTCTTTGAAGGATCCTCAACAAAAGGGGTCCTGGGATAAAAAAAAATGGTTGAGAACTTCTGGTCGAGGAAACTCCCATATGGCCACACTCCTGTCACCAAGGCAGGTCAATCTTTTCTTAGCAATTTATAGTCACAGAAGTAGTCTATGGGTCTAAAGAGTTATCTGACTTTCCCTACCACCCAATCCGCTTTCACTGAAAAACAGGACTTGGATCTCAAGCCAGATCTCAAACCATTATGTGATGCTGCCCCTCTGTTGGTAGGGATAAAAATCTTCAAGAAGCTTATATTCTACTGGGAAAAAACAAGCATGCACTAAGATCAGTAACTAAAAAGCACAGAGAAAGCAATAAAAATTCATTTCCAAGGAGAGAGAACAACACTGGCAACTAGGATAAGTCTACAATGGCCTTGTGTTTGTGCTACTGAAGTTGTTCTTTGAGGGAAGTTTGGGATTCTTCAAGGTAGAGGTGGAGATGGAGAAGGGAGCACTCTTGATTCCAATGGAAAGCCTGTACAAAGTCACAGAGATGGAAGATTCTGTATGGGTAGCAGGTGCTCTTGACAAGATGGAGAATATATGGCAAAAAGGCCAGAAGGGGACATGAGAGAAATTGGAGAAGGCTGTAAATGTTGGCCTGAAGAGCCCAGAGTCTATCTTCTGGGTGTTAGTGAGTGTCTTGCTTTTGTGTGACCCTATGAGTAAGGGTCATTAAAATTTTTTATTCAATTCTTTTTTCAATTTAATTCAGTTTTTCAAATTGTAAGACACACTTCCTTTGAACAAGGAACCAAAGAACCAAACATTCCTTCACAGTGGAAGCAGATCATTCTTTTTTTTTTTTAAACCCTTACATTCTGTCTTAGAATCAATACTGTGTATGGATTCCAAGAACAAAAGGGTTAGGCAATTAGGGTTAAGTGACTTGCCCAGGGCAGATAGCTAGAAAGTGTGTGAGGTCGCATTTGAACTCAGGATCTCCTGACTCCAAGCCTGGCTCTCAATATATTGCACCATTTACCTGCCCTGGAAGCAGATCACTGTTAACTAGCTTTACTGTATCATTTGAATGACTTCACAGGTCCTAAAAATATTGATCATCTTTGCTTGTTGAGGACAGTGAGATGGAGAATGTCTGTGGCTGATCATTCCAGGCACATGACATCATTATAGAAGTCCCATTCTCTTGCCATGCTGGGATGAGGCATGGTTGTTGTGGAGATGTCTAGATTTCAGTTGGAGCATACAGGTTCATATCCCAGTTTTGTCCTTCACTGCCTTTGTGAGTTGAACACATCACTTTATGGGGTCTCAGTTTCCTTAGCTATAAAATGGGAGGAATAAACTCTGACCTCACAGCTAATGCTGTAATTTTTGATCCTAGTATCATTTTCTAAACCCCAGTTTCCTCATCTATAAATTGAGAAGGTTGGGCTGGATGACCTCAATGGTCCCTTCTAGCTCCAAATCTAAGATCCTATAATCAATGTCCTTGAAACTCATACTTTGAAATGAAGCTTGTAGAGACAAATTCGTTAACTCTCCTAAAAGTCCCTCTTATTGGTTCTTAGGCTTATTGGAATCCTTGGGATTCCCTCCCTCCCTCCTTCCTTCCTTCCTTCCTTCCTTCCTTCCTTCCTTCCTTCCTTCCTTCCTTCCTTCCTTCCTTCCTTCCTTCCTTCCTTCCTTCCTTCCTTCCTTCCTTCCTTCCTTCCTTCCTTCCTTCCTTCCTTCCTTCCTTCCTTCCTTCCTTCCTTCCTTCCTTCCTTCCTGTTTTTTTAATCCTTCTAACATATAAGCCAAAGATTAGTTAGTAGCATATCTGACCACCACTTTAACTCATCCTTCGAATACACTGAGTAGGCATAGTGTTTAGTCACAGTGTACAGCTTTTTTCCTGAGTGTTGGCCAATGTACAGAATTCCAATGGTTAAACAGCTGGCTTCTATAATAACAGCACTTCCCTTTAAATAATTCATGGCCAGTGAAGTAATTCAATACTCTTCAGAGCTAACTCACTAGTTATAAGGATGGGAGGCAGAATTGTGGCATCATCAAACCCACAATAATTAGCTGACTTTCCTCATTCTGCCCAGGTCCATCATCAGCAAACTGTGCTCCTCTGTCCTGGAGCAAAGAGGGACATGGAGATTTCACCTGTGGTGATTGCTAAAAAAGCAGTCTTGGTTGAACAAGGGCACCTTTACTAAGATGCTGTGTAAGCTATGGATAGACTTAAGTTTCAGCCATATTGATGGAAATATAGTTGGGACATTGGGCCTTGAACTAAAATTTCTTTGAATTTTCCTCTCTACTCAACTAGACAACCTTTCCTTTAAAAAAGTCTCAGCAGTGAGAAGTAACACTTTAGCAACTCACTTAGCCCCTGATGGATGACTTTCCTCATCTGTAAAATGAAGGTAGTGACCTAGATCACCTCTAAGGCTCCTTCTAGTTCTAGATCGATGATCTTATATAATCCCATGGCGTGGACTTGGGAAGCAATGGATTTGTGATGGCGTGTTGGCCAGTCACTTAACTCCTATAATTCTCACTTTATCCAAATAAAAAGGATGCATCGGACTTAAGCTACTGACCCTTCAGCATAGTTGTGAGAAAATGTTTTGTAAATATGACCTGTTGCAATGATTAATATGCCTTTAACATCTGGAGTTTTGGAAAGATGAGTAATTGGCTTAAACTTATAAGCATCTAAGTGAGAATTTTAAAAATCCATGCCCATTAATAGTTTCCAAATGGGGATAAATTCTTCCTGAATCTCCAGCCTTTAAACTAGTCATCTCTGAAAACAAGAAAAAAGTCAGATGCTGCACACTGGCTTTGGGGGAGAAATCTCCAAAAAATTCTCAATTACTAATATCAATGGAGGCAATCAATGGTATTATCCTTGTGTGGCCCTGGGCTTTACCCTTGGCCCCATGTTATTCAACCTTTTCATCAGTGTCTTGGATAAAGGCATAGATTAGATTTGTAGATAAAGTAAAGCCAGGAAGAATGACAAGTGTATTGGATGCCAAAGTAAGAATCCAAAAATATCTCAACAGGCTTGAATGATCACATCTATTAAGATGAACTTTAATAAGGGATGGCTCTCTGGAAGAAGGGGGAAGGAAGTGATACAAGGGGAATTTTTGGTGATATTAAAAAAAAAGGTGATCTTTAATAGGATTCATGATCCTATACTTTGAGTTAAAATGATCAACAATGACCCCCCCTCTCCCTCCCTCTTTCTCTGTCTCTGTCTCCCTCTGTCTCTGTCTCTCTGTCTCTGTCTCTGTCTGTCTGTCTGTCTGTCTGTCTCCCTCTCTCTCTTTCTCTGTCTGTCTGTCTGTCTCTGCCTCTGTCTCTGTCTCTGTCTGTCTCTCTCCCCCCAACTTCTCCCACTAGCCCCACCTTCCCATCTTCTAAGCTGAAAAGTGAAAGACCTCACTGTTTTCTAAGAGCTGAGAGTCCTGAACTCAACTAAGGGCATTGTGATTTGGTTCTTGAAAATCTATCAACATTAGATATTGATTTAACCCTTGGCCCCTGTTAAATTTTAATTGGAGAGAATATTTGCCAAGGCAGCTATCTCTTAATTGGACAAGGATATATATATATATATTTTTTTTCTAGGAATCACCACTCTCTTACCCAGCTGCTGAACCTTCAAATTCACAGAGTAACTACTGTTTCCCAATCAGGTCAAGGCAGGGTTTCTGTCTTGCAGAATTTTCAATGACTAAATAATAGAATCACAGATTTGGAAGGGATCTCAGAGGCCATCAAGCCAATCCCTACCTGACTAATGTTTCTCTCTAAAATATCGCCACTGTCACTTACCTAGTCTCTGCCAAAGGAGAACATACCACCTTTCAAAGCCATGTATTCCATTCTTAAATTGCTCAAATTGTTAGGCAATTTCCCTTTATATATGGAGCCCGTTTCCTTTATGTCTCCCACCTACTCCTTCTAGTTTTTGTCTCTCAGAACCAAAGCAGAATAAGTTTACTCCCTCTTCCATTAAATAGCCCTTCAGATATTTGAAAATGATGATCACCTCCTTCTCTATATCTTTTCTTTGTCAGGCTAAACACTTTTTAGTTTTTTCAACCAATTCTTGTATGGCATGGTTTTCAGTTTGCTCATCAACTGGCCTTGCCTTGTGCCAATGATTAAAGCCCCTTGCCTTAGGCAGGGCACTCAAGATTCACAGAAGGGGATGATGATTAGCTATCAGGTATGTTTTTTTTTTAATCACAATAAGGATGCCAGAGCAGCTGAGTTGTGAGGCTGGCACAAGGAGCTTTCTCTCTGCTTTCAGACAGCAGAAAAAAGAAGGCAGGAACAGAAACTCTGGTTTTAGGCTCACCCTTAGTCATCCTGCTTCCCACACTGGTTGTCCATGAATGAGGACCAACAAGAGCCAGGGATAACCTTTTTGCAGTGGAAGGATAGCCTCTATCTTTAGGGGACTGCTGTTCCTTGGTGGCTTTCCTGGCATATGTGTTTGTCTTCTGTATTGTCCATGTGTTTTTGGAAATATTGTGTACCAGATCATGTTGTAAGCTGCCTGAAGTCTTGGACACACTCCTCAAACCTCTTTTCTCCTGGGTGTGTTTTTTTAACCTCTCCCTTCTGTCCTACTCTCAATTCTAAGACCAAGGCTTGGGTAATGAGGGTTACATATCTAGGAAGTGTCTGAAGCCACATTCGAACCCAGGACCTTCTCTCTCTAGGCCTGGTTGGGTATGTCTTTGTTAGAGGTCAAGGAATTCTGTAATTAGACTTTGAGGGACCACTTCCTAAATCTTTTCTTAATCTCTTGGGTATGTCTCTGTTATGGGGCAAGGGATTCTTACATCGAAAAATTGGGGGAATATTCTCTAAACCCTATCCTATTCTCTTAGAGATGAAGGAATTCTACAACTAGATGATGGAGTCCCTCACAGAATGGATAAGTCAACAATGGATGTGCTCAATTCAAATCAACAAATTTATATTCAGCCCTGACTATAGGCTAGGCATCTTGTCACGACATGACTCTGGAGAATCAGTCCTTGCCTCACTTACCCTTACCCTGGCAAATATTGGGTTGTCATTGACTTAACACCTCCTTTCTCTTGGAAGGACCTCCCTCAGTCAAGTGAGTAGGAAGACTCCTCCTGTCTATGTTTCCAAAGCCTGTGGCCACGGTGCAGAGAGTAAGACCTTGGGCAGGATTAACTGGGGCTTCCAGAGCGGAAATATTATCATTTTAGGATCCTTTTGAGAAACAGGCTAACAAAAAGAGTGGGAGGCAACGTGATGTATTGCTTTAGACCAATACAATGCCCTGGAGGGCGAGAACCTTGCCAGGACAGCACAATTTACAAGCCTAGGTCAGATTCCAGGGCTTGAAAGTGATAGATACTGCCAACAAAATTATACTTTGGCAAGAAAAATGCTTTGCTGGGCAGAAATTCAGTTCTAAGAGGATGGCTTGGTTTATCAAGGTCTGAGATAAGATAATTAGATGCCAAGAGATCATTGTTACATTTTACTTCTTCCAGTAGAGCATGGAATATAAGGTAGCTACTAAAAAACCCCATCCAAAACAACAACAAAAAGTCTCACCCTCTTCTCTAGGATATACTGTGAAGATTTACTTGGTTAACTAGAAAATATGTATGGATGTTATCGGTGTAAATTGGATGGCATTGTAATCTCTATTTATGCCAGACTACATTTAGGTTAGAAGCAATGTGGAATAGCAGGTAGATAACCAGACCCAGAGTTGGTCAGATCTGGGTTCTGGTTCAGACACATATTAGATAGGATACCATAGACAAAGTACTTCAACTTTTCAGTGCTCCCAGCAGCTTTCTCACATCAATCCACAAACATTTATGCACTTTGTGCCAGATGCCTGAGATTTAGAGAAAACCCCAAAACAGTCCTTGTCCTCAAAGAATTTATATTCTAGTGGAGGAGATGAACAGGTAAATACTGAGTAGGACAAAGGTGACCTCAATCGATTATAGATATATTGTCGAAATCGTTAGTGAAGGGAGTTTATAACCTGGGAGTTCTTAATTCTAGTGAAATGACAAGCCTCATTCCCCTCCACCTCCCCAGTTACACTTGATTCATTCCAGTGTCTTTCCTCTGCTAGTGATTTCTTTTTGTTAACCAGTATATAACTTGCTTTTTATGTATTTGTTAGCATGTTGTCTCCCTCATTAGATTGTAACCCCATTGAAGGTAGGGGTTGACTTCTGTCACTCTTTAGTATACGTAGTATACTTAGCCTGCAGGGCTCATAGTAGGCATTTAATGAATGTTCATTGGTTGACTGAATTATATCTGCTCCTTTTTGCTTTTGCCTCCTCTTAAATTGTGCACTCATTAAAAAGGGTCATTTTCCAGCCCTCAGGATATTAGATCTCTCTTCCCTTTTTGGGAACAATGCCAGTAGACCACATTTGGATGGCACCATACCTGAGACCTCTGTTAGTCACCCACTCTCCACTAAACATACCTACAGAGGCAATTTTGGTGTAGTAGAAGGATCTCTCATTTTGGAACTAAAGGAGGGTTGGAATTTTGACTTTACTACTATGTGACCTTGGCCTCAGTTTCCTCATCTACAAAATGAGGAGGTCATCCCACATGATCTCTCCAGTACCATCTCTAAATCTTATCATCTTTATTCTTTATTCTCTTGTTCTTTCTTCCTATTCAGACTCCATTCTTTTCTCTACCTCTTTTGAATGCTGTCACGATCTTCTTCCTTTAACTCTGTTGCAATTTCTGTTGTAAAATCAACCCTGATCTTTCCAGATGAAAGTTTTTTATTTCTCCTCAATTTTTTTCTACTACAAGGAGGCAGAGGAACAAAGTGAAAAATGCAAAAATATGAGTTCAAATCCTGCTCTTCCACTTGCTACTTGAGTGGTGTTGGGTAAGTTATTTAACCTCAAGACATTGTTTCCTCATGTATAAAATGTGGTGGTGAAGGGAGAGGTCTAGATGGCCTCTAAATTCTTTTCTAGCGCTATATCTATGATGCCCGTCACCTTTGAACCTCTCATATTTTATCCTGAATTCTGCTTTTCTGTGTATACCTTATCTCTCCCCACTAGAATGTAAGCCCTTTCTAGTCAAGGATTGGATTCCTTTGTTTTTCATCTTTGTATCTTCATTGCACAGTACCTTGTTCTACATACCCAATACATACAGATATAGTTTAACTTGTATGCAAGCCCAATGCATTGGACTATGTAGCACCCACAGGTAACTTAGAATTTTAGTGTTGCCTGAGGACACTGAGGTCAGTCATTTTTCCAAAGTCACCTAGTCAGTGAGTGATAGATGTGGAATTTGAATCCAGGCCTTCATTGATCCCAAGGTCAGTTCATGCCATATACCTTTCTAAGTCATAAACACTTCATATATATCTCTCGTCTTTCAGTGTTTGTTGAATTGGGCATACCAATTCAAGGCATTCATCAATGACCTCCATTGTCCTTATCTCCACCATTGAATCTTAGGGCTATAAAGGTCATTGGTTTCCACTGTAATAAATGCCCTCTTCTTACAATCAGAGTCTCTGAATTTCAGAGTTGTACTTGATCTCAGCAGTCATCTTGTCCTACATTGGAGAAAGAATTCCTTGACCACACCATTCTCTCCTCTGAACTTACGATCCCATCTTTGTAGCAAGGATCAAGGAGGAGCTGCAGATTTATGTGGAGAGAGGAGGGGAGAAGGGGGGATGGATGGATGGATGGATGGATGGATGGATGAATGTTGGGAAGAAGCTTGTATCTGAACCTCTCTTATCTTGCTTTGGCAAAAGGGAGACTGTGACGACAATTGGTAAGCCGATTCTGGCTCCAGACTCAAGATTAGAGCCACACCATCAATATCATCGTCTATAATTACACTTGTTATTATTAGTTTACCCTTTCTGCATCTGGGAAGAAAAGCACCAGAGCCTGAACATAAGGCAGTAGTGAATAGGAGGGAACGCCCGTCTTCTGGTGCCACAAAGCAAAGAATGCGCCAAGTGTGTATTCAAACACATTTTCTTTATTTGCAGTTGCTCTCAAAAGTCTATCGTTTGACTGTTCTTTGTGACTTGGCTCCAGCATGGCCTCTTGGGGCCCCCTCTCCATCTCAGCCGCCTTATCCCCTACTCTGTTGTATACCTGGAGGCGTTCCCAGGGGTGGGGTAGGACATGGTCAAGAAGGCAGGTGAGGGAGAGATGGCTGCCAGGGATTTTTTTTTTTCATCATTGGAGAAGGAGAGTGTCTGGAAGTAGGGAACCCAGTGGGCGAGGTATACAGATCCTTCACCAGAAAACTCATTTGCTGAGAAGTTGAAGCAAAAGGCAGACTTTGGCACCTCCAGAGAAGAGGAAGTAGCCTGATATATTGACAGATTGAACATGGAGAGAAAAAGGAAGGGAGGAATCAGATAATTATGGTTTTACATAATGTTGATACATCGTTTCATGCACTTGTTATTGTGTTTTGGTTTCCTAATTTGGCTGTTCTTTTTTACATGTGTCTGTAATGAGGCTACATTGAAAAAGCTTTGGTGGGGATAGTTATGTGACTCAGTGGACTGAGATGGTCCTGGGTTCAAATTTGACTTCAAGATACTTTCTAGCTGTGTGATCCTAGGCAAGTCACTTAACCCTCAATGCCTGCCTTGGAATTGATACTTAGTATTGATTCCAAAACAGAAGGTGAAGGTTTTTTTTTTAAAACAACAAAAACAAAAAAAAATCAAGAAATGTTTAGCAGTACAAGTAAAATTATAATGTAACATAAAAATGTTGTCATTTTCTAAATCAATACACAGCCTGAAAGGTAACATATTTCCAATGACCCCTGTTCCAGTTGAGTTTGATGCCACTGCTTTCTACATCATATTATATAGTCATCATACTTTAGATTTTGATAATTTACTCATCTCTATGGTGAAAAAGTGGATGATGGAAGGGAAGAACGATACAGTTGTTGACTACTTATGGTTAGAGTAAGGCTCATTGTTTTCCTCCAGGGACACAATGAATCCAACTATGGTGTTTCATCAAATGCTGTCTTGTTTGTGTTGCCAATCTCTCCACCCTCATCTTTTCTACCAAGAACAATGTACATGCCCGGTTGGTCATTCAGGCAATTCTCTGCTTATAGGAACAATCAGTAAATGTTCTATATGAGAAAAATAGAAGAAATAATTCAGAAACAGAGCAGATATAGAGAGAAGAAAGGAGGGTCCAGCACCCACAGTTGTTTAGATAATCATTGATATTTAATGAGATGGACGGGGGGAAATCCCTTATGAAGAGATGGTGATGGAGAGAGGGAGAAGAAACTGAAAGAAGGCTGTATTTTGAAAGCTTGGCTGTAGGTTAGGCAATGTGAGGGGTAGGAAAGTGCATAGAAAAATCCTTTCTATGTCTATCTTAATCAAACATCACACTTCTCGTATCAAAGGTCACAGAATCACAACATTTTAGAAGGGTCCACAGCAACCATCAGGTCTAATCCCTACCTGTAAAGGAATTCCCATTGCTACAAAGCTAACAATTATTCATCCGTTTTGTTTAAAAAACAAAACAAAACTCTTACTTTCTATTTAGAACCAATACAAAATATTGTTTCCAAGGCAGAAGAGCAATAAGGGCTAGGCAATGAGGATTAAGTGGCTTGCCCAGGGTACCACAGCTAGGAAGGGTCTGAGATCAAATTTGAACTCCATCTCTAGGCTTGACTCTCTAACCACTATACCACCTAGCTATCCCTTCATCTAATCTTTGATTGGAGACTTCCAAACGGAAGAGACCCAGAATCTCCTGAGGGAGCCTATTCTCCCTTTGAATACCTCAAATTGTTAGGGAGCTTTTTTTCACACTGACCCCAAATTTGCCTCTTTGTAACTTCTCAGGGCTTTTGGCCAAACAGAGCAAGTTGGACCCCTCTTCCACATGATGGTCCTTCAAATGCTTGAAGACAGCTATAATATTCCTCCCTCATGCTTCTCCTCATAGTAATCCTTCAGCTCTTCCTCATGTGATATGGACTCAAGTCCCTTTACCATTCTAAGTTACTCACATTTAGATGTTCTCCATTTAATCAGTGTTTTTAAACTATGACTTTCAAGATTCAAGAAGCATCTTCAAAGTATGGGAAAACTTTTATTCTCACTAGTAGAATTTTCCTACACATATTATTAAAGCATTTGATTTCTTTAGTCCTTCATAGACAAAACTTTAGGGCGGCTAGGTGGTGCAGTGGATAGCGTGCCAGGCCTGAAGTCAGGAAGACTCATCTTCCTGAATTCAATTCTGCTCTCATATGCTTAATAGTCATGTGACCTTGGCCAAATCATGTAACCCTGTCTACCTCAGTTTCCTCATCTGTGAAATGGGCTGGAGAAGGAAATAGCAAAACACTCAAGGATCTTTGCCAAGAAAACCCCATATGGGGGTAAGAAGAGTCAGACATGACTGAAGACCAAATTTTAGTTCAATGATTTCCTTTTGATAACCTTAGAGTGGGACCAGATCTCTGAATTCTCCCACCACTATTCAGCTGATCAAGTGAGGGAGTGTCCATCATTTTCCTCCAGAAACACAGATCCAACTATTTTTTAAAAATCTAATGGTTTTTTGCTTGTGTTGCCAGCTGTTTCACCCACATCTCTTCTACTTTGAACAGTACTACATAGTAGTTTCTTTAAAAAAAATTCTTACCTTCTGTGTTAGAAACCTTACTGAATGTCAGTTCCAAGGCAAAAGAGAGGTAAGGGCCAGGGGATTGGAGTTAAGCAACTTGTCCAGGGTCATAAAGCTAGAACATGTTTGAGGCCAAATTTGAACCCAGAATCTCCTGACTCCAGGCTTGCCTCTCTATCCACTGAGTCATCTAGATGCCTCCATATAGTAGGTTCTAAACAAAATATCTATTCAATGATTGCATAGAAAAATCTCTGGAGCCTAGCAAGTGCCTGGATTCTAGTGGATACTTAGTAGATACTCATTGAATGAAGTAAAAGACTGAATCCTCAATCCTTAGCAAGTTCTTGGCACATAGTAGGCACTTGATGCTTTTTGGTTCATTGTTGATGAGTATACCCTGGCTTGCTGTGATGAGTTGTGACATTTCAGGCTATCCCTCCTCTCATTTTTCTTTAAATTCTCAAACACAGGGTTTATGGAGTGTTGCTGTCAAGATTTTTCATCATTTCCCCTAAGGCTGGCTTGCTTAGGTGACTGAGAGACTATGATAAGCTTCTCTTGAACTTGTATACCTGGAATTTCCATCCACTTTTGGATCACTGCAGAAACCCCAGGGTTAGCTGGCGATGCTTGTCACCAATCTCTTTGGCAGTAGCCTGGGTTTTTTTTTATTTTTTAAGCTGGTTGTTTTTTTCCAGTGGGCTCATTCTTTGAACTGAATAAAGATTTAAGAGAGAGGTGTGGTCAGTTGAAACTAGTCCCTGAGCTGAATCTAGTTTTCACCCTTATTTCATTTGGGACAGATAGTGTGTATCCGGATGTCCATCAGCTGCCTTTCGATCAGCATTGTTAGCTAGCCAGAAAGTCTATGACTTCCTCCTTCCCTTCCTTTAACAAAAAAAGGGGGAAAAAAGCTAAGTTTAAACAGAAAAAAAAATCTTAGTTTTTTTTTTTAAAGCTTAGCTTGTGAAGTTGGCTTGGAGATCAACTCAATTTTTTTTCCCCTCCTCACACACTCCAATGTGTTATGAATGACCACATCTATCTGCTCTGAAATCCCATCTGAGGCAATAGCTTCGTGCCTTATTCTAGTCAATCACTTCTGTGAATTTCCTGACTTTCTGAGAACTCCAGAAAGCTGTCCTTGGAGGCCCCTTTCCCTTCAGCACAGAAGCCAGCCAAGTTTTTCGAATCTGTCAGTCTGTTTGGGAGCCTGCCACATGGTCTCTAATGTGACCCGTGGACAGGGCTCCTCTGGTGATTTAATGATATTGAGGAGAGAAAGTGTTGGCTGGGCTGTTTCCGTGCCCACCACACTTGTCGTTTATTATTATTCCTTTGGCTTTGCTCTGGGTGGAGAATTCGGAGGGGATGAGTAGGGGTAATACTATTGTCTCTAGTTATTCCTTGGCTTTGACTAACCAGAGAGGCATTTATGGGCCTTCCAGACGACAGAGGCCTTGGAGATGATTGAATTCAACTCCTTCATTTTACAATTGCGAAAACTGAAGCCCAAAGAGGGCATGGATTAAACAAGCAATCAACTGACAGGTATGGGAAGGCAGTATAGTGCAGTGGATGATGTGGGGAGTGGAGCCAGGAAGACCTGCTTGAAATAATATGTGTAAAATACTTTGCAAACCTTAAAGCAATATATAAATATTATTATGAGTTACCAAATCTTACTTCAGATTTTAGCTGTATGACCCTGTGAAAAAGTAAATAACCTGACTGGGCTTCAGTTTTCTAATCTGTAAAAGGAGAGAGTTTAACTAGATGACCATAAAGATCTCTTCTAGTCTTATATCTATGTTCTATACTTTATTAAGCACCTACTGTGTGCCAAGCACTGTGCTAAGTGCTGAGGATAAACAGATAAAAAGAAATAGTTTTTAATGTCATGGAGCTAGGATATATATATATATATATATGCTGTATATATATATATACACATATATACATATAATATTATGCTATATATTATACAAATTAGCTATCAGTTAATTATTTTAGGTGGGATTTCAGGGAAGACTTCATCTAGAAAAAGGCACCTGAGCTCAGTTTTGAAGGAAACTAGGGATTTCTGAATTAGAAGGGCCCTCTGAGATCATAGGTTCATAGATTTCAAGCTGGAAGAGGTGACAAAAAGTCTTCTGGTCAAGCCTGCCTGCCTGCCTGCCTGCCTGCCTTCCTTCCTGCCTTCCTTCCCTTCCTTTACTTCCTTCCCTTCCTTCCCTTCCTTCCTTCTCAGCAAGTTAAATTTATCACCCAGGGTCACATAGGCAGTAGCCATCAGAGTCAGCATTGGAACTCAGGTCCTTTCTGGAGTCAATGCTGTTTCCCCTTGTATGCTTGCATCTTCCCAGATCAATTAGCCTAAATTCTTCATTTGTACAGATGAGAGAACTGAGACACAGAAAGGTGAAGTAATTAACCAAAAGTCAGATTCCAAGTCATGTCCTCTGAGTTCAGATTCCATGCTCTTTCTCTTCCATCCCAGCTACTTCTTGTGTTAAGTTCACCCAGCTCATCCATAGCCTTGTCATGGGACAAAGATTTATTCTTTTCCTCCTCTAAACAGTTACCTTATACAATAGTTCTATGTGTGTGCTCTCACTTCCCAGTAGAATTTAAAGTCTCTGAGGGCAGGGAATGTTTGTTTTTGCCACTGTACTCCCTAGCACCTAGCTTAATGCCTGCCACACAATGGGCACTTAATAAACATTTATTGCTTAATTGATTCATAGATTGAGTCTCACTTCATTTATTCTATACAGTAAATGCTGTCTTTGCATGTTCAGGGTAATTCTTTGGTGCATATGCTAGAAGGACAATATTTAAACCTTTTGGGTTGTTAATGAAAAATTCTATTGGTTGAGTGTTACACTCTCAACTTGGTCAAAGGATAGCTGTTTCTCTAAGGGACACACACATGCACACACACACACATAAGATTTAGGTCAGTGATTAAAATTTGCACTGAAGTCCTGCCAGCAAGTTCCACAATAGGAAGACTGGGCTGGGGAACAGAAGAGGAAAATGGCCCTAGACAATAGGGAGTTTGATGAAAGAATATGAACAAGGCAGCCAAGGCCATCACTCTCCCCAAAGTGGATTGTGATGGTGAGCGGAAGTCAATTAATGTGAACTTTGGAAAAGAAGGATGATGGGGGTGATGAAGTGGAAAGAACTCTGCCTCCAGAGTCAGAAAATCTGCATTCACTGTATTCATTGCCCCTGACACTTTACCAGCCATTGTGTTGTTGTTCAGTTGATTTCAGTTGTGCCCCACTCTTTATGACCCCCTTTAGGGTTTCCTTGGCAAAGATACTGGAGTGGTTGGCCATTTCCTTTTCCAGCTCATTTTACTGATGAGGAAACTGGGGCAGACAGGGTGAAGTGACTTACTCAGGGTCACACAGCTAATAAGCGTCAGAGGCCAAATTTGAATTGAAGAAGATGAATTTTCTTGACTCCAGGTCTGACACTGCACTGTGGCACTGTCTAGTTGCCCTTTATGACCCATGACTTTGGGTAAATCACTTATCCTTGATGGCCACCTGTTTGCTCCTCTGGAAAAAAGAGGGAGTAGGTCTATGGACTTTTGAAGTCCTAATAGCACTAGCTCTAAGATCCTATGATGTTTCTGTAGTTATTTGACTTTACCTCCTAAGGCCTGATAATCCCGTTCTTTCAGATTTGTATCTCAATTGTAACAAATAATAATTACGGACTATATTTGATGGGTAAATGATAACTAACAGATCAGGCAATTATCTTATTTCTTCTGTCTTTCCCTCCTCCCTTTATACCTCCCTTCCTTCCACTTCCTCCCTCTTCAGCCTCTTCAGCTTCTGTCCCCCCTTCCTTCTTTCTAAATCCTCAGGGTGTTTGTGGTGTCAAATGAAAAATACTTTTCTTCTTCTTTATCGTAAGTAAGGGGTTTATTTGGGGAAGACAGGAAAGGGTAGAGAATGGAGGTAAGAGGGATGAGGATTTCCCTAAGTTTTAGGTTGGATGATATTGGGATAGAGTTCAAATTGAGAGGATCAATGATTCATAGATCTGGCAGTTCAGTCACTATCATACACAGAACAAGTCAGAGAGATATATGGACTTTTGTCCTCTCTTCTGCCTTCAAAGTCACCAGGCCACCTCCAGTTTGATTTTCAAAGTCCAAGAGAGAAATCAGCTCCTTCCTTCCCTGGAACAAGGCAACCAACAGAACACCCCATCCACAGTTGGTCTGGCTCCAAACTGCCTTTCCTGGGAACATTCCAAATCAAAATCCTCTCATTTGACTGACAGGTCTTCACTCAGCTATTACAAAATCATTCTCAATTTCTCTCTTCCACACTAGCTTGACACATCCTAAGGGTCATAACCAATTTTTCATTCATTCATTCTCATTCAGGTTCTGCTTTCCTTTTTCTTTTCAATTTCTTCCAGCAGAAATGGAACCTTCCAGAAGGTCACCAGTGATGATCCAATTTTCCTTTGCTTCTGGGTTACCTAAAATTTTCTGCAGTTACAATGAGCTTTGCCTTCAACAGTCCATTTTCTATACTTGTACTATGTTCTGTCATAAATCCTTAGAATTTTTCAGAACATCTCACTCTTTTTTTGGTCATTTCTTTTTCTTTCTTCTTTTTCCCTGATACCTGAAAGGCCACAAATCACTCAGAAATTTTCTTTCCAGCCCATTGATGTCTTAATGTTTCCTTGTTCATGTACTACATTCCTCTATCTTTCTTGGCTTTTCCTACATTTTCCATCTGTGTTCCCTGTTTGTGGTGTCACCCACAGGGCCTCACTTGGCTTTTTCCTGGGCTTGGATCCATCCAATGGGCTTTCTCTGAGTGTCAGGAGTTTTTATGTAAATCATGCTACCTGGTTTGATGCTTAGTTAAGGGCTTTAACATGGCTCAGAAATAGTAGCACAGGAAACACCTTCCTGAAAATGAGAGGCTTGAGAAAATCAAGGCAGAGAAGATGCTGATTAGCTAGTGAGAGGGGAAGGAGCTATAATAAGACCACAGGAGATAACCAGAGGAAGTTGAGATTGTTGAATTTGGATGTGAGAAATACTTCAGAACTTAGAATTGAAAAGCCTTCCCTTTTTCCTAGCCCCCAGCCCCTAGCTTTACTGCCCTTCATACACTCAAGATTCTAGTCAAAGGAATCACAAGCCATTCTCTATACCCTGGTGGCCGGCACTCCATCCTTACATCTACCTCTAGGGTCATCAAAAGTGGAACCTCCTCTAAGTAGCTTCTCATAATCAATCGAGCAATTAGTCAGCAAGCATGTAGTATTGGCTTACCATATGCCAGACACTATGATAAATATTGAGAATGCCAAGAAAAGGAAAGAAGAATTCCTACCTAGAAGGGACTTCATTCTACTGAAGGAAGCACAAGGGACACTCATAGAATTATATATGATATATACAAGGGAGATACACGGAACCTTTGAGGAGAAGACTCTAGCTGCCAGGAGATTTGGGAAAGTCCTTCTGTTTCCAGAAGACAGAGCTTGAGTTGAATTTTGAAGGAAAGAGGGGATTTTAAGAGGCTGAGTTAAGTAGGGTAGGAGATGACTAACGCAATCTACAATGGAGCTTGAAGATGGTGTTGTGTGCACTAAGGAAGCCAATTTGGTGAGACCAAAGAGTATAGGGAATGGATATATATATATATATATGGATTGTGAAGATAGGTAGGGAAGAGCTTTAAATAACAGTTTATATGAGATTCTAGAGGTAGTAGGGAGCCACAGGGGTTTATTGGGTGAGGGTTTGGGTGATGGCCAGATTTAAGGTCTAGGAAAATCACTTTGGCAGTTGATTGAGTATGAATTGGAATTTATTGAAGCAGAAAAACCAATTAGGAGCCTCCTGTAATTAAAGGCCTGAACTAGAGGGGTTGCCAAAGGAGTGGAGAGAATGGATATACAGGAGAGATGTAGTGGAGGTAGAAGTGACAGTATCTTGAAATTGATTTAATATGGAGGCTGAGAGAGAGATTGGCAAGGACACCAAAGATTGCTAGTTTTATCTCTTTCTTCAAAATATCATGTATGAACATATATATATATATATATATATATATATATAGATATATATAGATAGATAGGTAGGTCTCATCCTCCTGGTAGAAGACCAACTCCTTGAGGGCAGGAATGCCTTTGGCATTGCCTTTATATCCCCCAGTGCCTAGCACAGTGTACAACATATTGTAGGCACTTAATAAATATTTCATGAAATTGGTGAAGGACTACTTGTTTGTTTACAACATTTGAACATGTTTCTTTGGAATATGGCTTTAAATAAAAATGAAAGTGGAGGTGGGTCTAATCCTGTGGTTTTATTAATGTGGAGAATTCCTCCTCTACTAATACAAAATGGCAACTGTTCTGCAACTTGCAGTTTAAGAACTTTCTAAGGGGTTCTGAGAGTAATTTTCTTTGGCTGTGAGCCAAAGAGGTGGGATTCGATCCCAGGTCATTCTGAGACTGGTTCTCAATACATCATACCATTCTACATACAATTATACCTATCACATTATATAAAGCTTCCTGAGGGGAGAGAAGCTTTAAGGTAGGAAGATAGAGGAAGGATAGAAGTTTTGGATACCACGAGGGGGATGGCAGAGCCAAATTATAGATATGAGGTGGCAGGAATGAGTCAGAAATTCAGGCTTTATTAATTATCAATGAGCCACAGCAATACTCTGATCAGTGGACTACTCAGAAGGCTTGTACCGTCCAGTGATCCAAACTTAATACCACACAGGTCGGAGAGATGATAGAGAAAAGAAAGTGCCTGGCCGAAGGCCAGGTCCCAGGTGGGAGAGATAGAGAAAGATTAAAGATGGAGCTTGGCCAGAGGTTTGGTTTCTCTTAACCAGGTGAACACAAAGAAACCTGTTTTCCCACCTAACCTGGGGGAAGCTGGGGTCAAGGGTCAGAGGCTTTCCCAGCCAAGCGCAAGACTAAGCATGCTCAAGACTGAGCATGCTCTCTTCTAAGACAATCTGAGCATACTAACTATCTCTCCATCTATCTATCTATCCATCCATCTAACTATAGATATAGTACCATATACATATATACACATACTATACACAGTATATGCTACATATAATAGACTAATATATTCCATATATAGAATACTATATTCTTTATATAGTATATACATATACAATATCATTCCTTAGTAAAATTAAGAGGCAGCTAAGTAACAGTGGATAAAACACTGGCCCTAAAGCCTTGAAGACCTAGTGCAAATCCAACCGTAGATATTTGCTGTGTGACTAGGCAAACCACTTAGCAGAGGTCTGCTTTAGTTTCCATAGATGTGATATGGAGATTATAATAAAAGTACCCTCTTACCAGGGTTATTGTGAGGATAAAATAAGATACTAGTTGGAAGGTGCTTAGCACAGTGTCTGGCACAAAGTAGGTGCTGTATCAGTGGTATCTATCATTATCAACACATTTGAAAGGTGTGTAATAGCAGTGTGTAATAGAGGCATTTCTGAGTATAGGAGATCAATGACTTGGCAGTGAAAGAGAAATGTACTGCTTCAAAGGATGGCTTAAGAGCTCAGAAATAAAGGGAAAATGCTACTCTAGCTGGCCTTCTTCCATGAAGGCTAGTTGAGGGCCATGCATGTGTCAGCCCATCAGCATCACATCTTCAGCAGCACACATTGTGTATGGAACCCTCTACTTGGAGCTCTTGGGGAGCAAGAGCCAAAGGAAATAGAAAATTTGGATGCTGCCCTTACAGAGAACACATCGTACACATGCTGCATCATCCATCAAAGCTGGGCTCGGGATGGTCCCTTCTTGCCCAGCCAAGTACACCATGGATCTTCCCAGATCATGATTGGACAGCCAACTTTGGATCCTAGCCAGAACATCCTGTTTTGATTAAAGGCCTCTTTTTCTCATATGCACCTACAGGAATTTAAGTGACAAAGCAGAGAATGATAGCGGGATCCAGGAAAGGCAAATTGTAAACAGGAGTCATAGTTATAAAATTTATTCATAGGAATTTAAGGCTTGGAGATAGAAAGGAGCTTAAATTTCAGCTAGTGTGATTTTACAGATAATTTTATAGATGAGAAAACTGAGGCTCAGAGAATCTAGGTAATTTTCTGAAGGTCATACAGATAGTGAATAGTAGATGGGACTTGAATTCACAACCTCACCTATAATATTCTCTTTATTACATAACATTCTAGAAAGAAACTATTGCTGGGGGTAGTTAGGTAACTCAGTGGATAGAGAGTCAAGCCTGGAGTTGGGAGGACCTATGTTCAAATTTGGCCTCAATTACTTCCTAGCTTTGTGACCTTGGCCAAGTCATTTAGTCCCAGTTGTCTAGCCCTTATCACTCTTGGAACCAATACTTAGTAACAATTCTAAAATGGAAGACAAGTTTTTTTTTTTAAAGAAACCATTTCTATTTAAAATAATTATTGCATAGGATGCATGGTAAGCAACAAAGTACCATGTGTGATTTTCTGAGATTGGTTAAAGAGAAGAATGAAATTGGTGAAAAAAATGTCCTTTCCTATTATGTTTCTGCTCAGGGACATATTGATGAACCTATGGCACATGTGCTGGAGGGAGTTGCTCCCTACCCCCTCTCCACGTGGGCCTGATGACATTTGTCCCATCACCTGTCCCTCTGTCCAACAGTCTAATGGGAGCACTTCCTCTCTCCTTTGTCTGGAGTAAGGTGGTGGGGCTTACATATGGTGTAGGCTTGGACAATTGGTCTCTAAAAAGCATGCTATCACTGTCCTACAGCCATTTGGTGGTCTTCTAATACAGATTCCCAATAGAGAAGATGGACTCTTCTCTCGGATATGTGCCTTTTTTAGCAGGTAACACACCAATGAATTTGCCTGAATCTATGGCAGTGGTAGGGGGGAAGGGTAAATGGAGAGTTCCCCATTCCAGTCACATGCATTATGCTACCTGTTGTAATTGGCTAATATCCAACATTAGTGCAAGCAACCAGAGCCAATGTAACAAAATCCAACAAAAATCCAAAACAAAAACTCTACTGCTTAACATGGGAATAGTTTCAATTACCTGGGTTAATGAGGAAAGGTGGTTATGAAATTGAAGCTTATGATCTGAATGTGATCTTTGCTCTGAACACTGGACACTCTATTCGTTCACATTGGACATTATTCAAATCTTGGGTATTTTCTGTCACATATAGACTTATATGCTTATATTTTCACATATCCTAGGCATACACTTTACTGGTCATTATAAAGGGCCATTACAGAGTCCAAACAAACTATAAACTCTATTTTAGCAAAGACGATAATTGAAAGCTTAAAACATCTTGACACAGGATACTACATCTTTAGGAGACTTCAGAAGCCAATCAACCACCTTGATTATCCAAATGAGGAAACAGGCAGGTGAAATAATTTGCTCACCATCATCACACAGTGATAAGCATCAGAGGCAAGATTGGCACTCAGGTCCTCTTACTCCAGAGTTAGCACTATACTACCTGCTGATGTGAGGATCACGTATTCTTGGTGCACTTAGGTTTCTTGGTGAACTGATGGGGAATTGTATCTAATGATATTCTGACAGGCCCAATGGTACTGGTGAATGGTGGGGATGGATATGAAGTCCATTTATACTCACTTATGGACCCCAAAGTGGATTCTCTACTTCTACAATAGTGAAAAGGGTGGGGATGGCATCTAGCCTTGTAGTTTAAAGCTAAAAGTGAGGATCATTTAGCAATGATAGTTCCAAACCAGCTTTAGACTCATTTCTTCCCCCTTAGAGTGTTGCAATATCCTCTTGGTTATTCCCTTACTTTTGATTTCTCCTTTATTTAAAATATCCTCCAAACAGCTGCCAAGTTGATATTCCCTGAACATGGATCTGACCATGTCACATTTTTACTCAATCACCTTTACTGGCTCTCTATTTCTCTACATGGGGGAAGAAAAAAGCAAAATTCTCAGCGTGGTATTTCACATTACAACCTATCACCTACTCTTCCTGTTTTATTTCATTTTACTTCCCTTCATGCACTTTGTTGCAGTCAATTTGCTTTCCATTTTTCTTCTGTTGACCTCCCTAGAAACTGTCCCTCATGCCTAGACTGCCTTCTCTCCTTACGTCTACCTCTTGGAACTCCTTTGAAGCATAACTTAGATAGAACATCTTTAAGACCCTTCCTTCTCCCTCTCTCTGTCCTCTCTGTCTTTGAGTCTGTCTCTTTCTTCTCAATCTCTCTTCTGCATGTCTTTCTCTGTCCCCCTGTTTCTGCCTTTCTTCTTCATTTGTCTCTGTCTTTCCTTTCTCTCTGTCTCTGCCTCTCCTCCTTCAGAATTATGAACACATTGACATAGAGAAGTCCTGGTGAAGAAACTCCCTCTATCAAATCTGATTCGTAATTACATCTTGTAGTATTGAAGACTCATGTGAGGTAATAAATGAATTTCCTAGTCTTATATAGCTAGCAGAATTCTGAGATTTGACTTGAACTCAAGCCTTCCTGACTCCTGACTCCAGAGTCCATCTTCTGTGCCACCTAGCTGTCTAGATACTGAATTTGGTTATGAATCAAAGATAGAATCCCTGTGGGTTCTTTTCCTTTTTTTTATAAAGTTAACAAGATCCCTTTCCTCAAGTCTAAGTCATAAGTAGCCAAGATAGCCATTTGAACACATGAGTAAGAAAACTTAGGTAATCAACCTAGCCATGACAATGTTTGAGAAGCACTGAGCCAAATGCCTGGTACATAGTAGGCATCTACTCAGTGCTTATTCACAACCCACTCCCTGTTAGAGGAAAAATTCTGAATAACAAATTTAGTTCAACAAACATTTCTCAAATATCCATTACTTAATAAGCCTGACTGAAATTCAAGAAAGATTCCCAAGAGGGGACGAACCATTAACAACCTTAAAGGATCTGGGAAGGTCTTGAATTGAGTCTTGAAGGAAGATTGGAATTATGTAAAATGGTAGTAAGGAAGGATCACAAAAATGGATTTTCTGCTTTATGGAAGTGTGGTAGAGTGGAAGAGTATTGATCTTGGAGTCAGAGGTCCTAGATTCAAATACCACCTCTGGCATTACTTGTATTGTCTTGAGCAAGTCTCTTTTCTCTGTCAAGGTCTTAGTTTCCTCATCTGTAAACTGAAAGAATTGTTCTAAATGACCTTTAAGGCCCTTTCCAATTCTAATCTATGATCTTAGCTGGTCAAGCCATTCAACTTTTTTGGACCTCACTTTCCTTATATGTAAAGTGAGGGAATTGGACCAGGTGCTTCCTCCAAAAGTCCCTTCTAGCTCTAATTCTACAATCTTGTGATTCTTTATTTGTTAATTATAGTTAGAAAAGTGAGAATCTTTATTGAATTTTTACTAACATGCACTGGGTGCTGACATCTCTAAGAGAATGCACAGTGATTTTCATATTTGGTTAGTGGCAAATTGTACACCTTATCCTTTTCTCTGTGTTCCTTAAATTCAGATTTATAAGAACACACATAGACTACTTCTACCATTTTGTTCATGGTAGTCTTGGGGCTTGAACACAGGAACCACTCCCACAGTGATTATGGAATTGAATGGAATTCAGTTGTCAATCAGTCTCCATGAAGGTCAGAAGCTCTTGCATGGCTCTGGCCATAGTTTATAATTCCCATGGTGCCTAGCATAGTGTTGGCCACACATTAGGGGAACAAATGCTCCATAAATTGATTGATAAGAGCACCCAGGCAAGAGAGGTTTAGATATGTGTCATAGAGGGTAGGTACAGTAAATTTGCAAGAATGAGAACTCAACACCTGGCCTTAGGGGGTCTTTTCATCATTTTACTTGGCTCAGGGATGGCAGGGTCTGAAAATGATAACACACTATGATATTTTGTTGAAATAGATACTATGGCACAATAAAGAAGGGCCTCAATTTATATTTGAAGAACCTGGGTTTGAATTACTCATCTAATCTAAGTCTATGTCTATATGTCTCTAGACCTCAGAATCACAGAATCCCACACTTAGAAAGGACCTTTGAAGCCATCTAGACCAAAGCCCTCTATATCAGACCTAAGAAATCTTTGTTCTTGAGACAGCCAATGAGGCAGAGAATATACTACTTTCCAAGTAGTTCCTTCCATGGTCCAAATGATTGGAAATGGCTTCATCACATCAAATCTAAATTGACCTTTGTAACTTTTACCCATGATTACTTTAGAAAAATCTGATCCCTCTTTACTCATTAGCCCTTTAGATACTGAAAGACAACTATAAAGACTCTTTTAAGGCTTCTTTAATAGGAGATAATGAAAGTATCCTCTTTATTCCCCACTCACCCTGACTATTTCAGAGCAAGTCATGGAAGGATAAAAGAGAATCATCCAAAATTCCTTCACCTAATTCTTATATGGCAGGGTCTTGCAAAGAATTAATGATGTCTGGCATCCTAAACTGAGAAAGGGGGCAGGGGTCTATGTAATCTGGGAGCTGTTCAATTTTTAAAAGAAGGGTAATTTCTTATTTGTGAATCATGAGACTCTTAATCATTCCAATGGCCCTGGCTAAAGTAAGGATTAGCCAAATGGAGGATAATCTACAAATATACAAATTCAACTTTTTCAATATGTAAGCATTAAGAAGGCAGTAAATTAAGGCCTCTTTCATTCCCAAGTCCTACTCCAGTCAGTGTGTGTGTGTATGAGAGAGAGAGAGAAAGAGAGAGAGAAAAAGAGAGACAGAGAGAGACAGAGAGAGAGAGAGAGAGACAGACAGACAGACAGACAAACAGACAGAGAGACAGAGAATGAGAATTAGTTTAAAATCAAAGAGCATCTTGTGGGTCAGGAAATGCAGGTTGCAGACCATGGAAAGGAGCCATTTTGACATGTTTAGTTTTTCAATAATGCTCTTCAGCCTGTGTTTACATTCTCATTTAAATAACAAGGTAGTGAGTTGCTAATAATCCCTTCTACAGTTATTTTCTTTTTACGTCCTTGCTATGTTAGCAATTTTGAAGCTTGTTTTTTTGGGAAGACTATTTCTGGGAGAGATCAGAACAAGAGAATGATCTCATTCAATAATTGGAAAGCTAAGGGAGGAGCTAGGTGGCTAAGTGGACAGAGAGCCATGTCTGGAGACTAGAGATCCTGGGTTCAAATCTGGCCTCTGGTACTTCTTAGTTGGGTGACTCTGAGCCAGTCACTTAATCCCCATTGCCTAGCCCTTACTACTCTTCTGCCTTAGAACCAGTACACAGTATTGATTCTAAGACAGAAGGTAAGGATTTGTAAAAAATATTATAAAGTTGAGTAAGTTCCCAGAGCTCAAGGAGACTTTCTAAGCTGGTACCTCTAGGCTGGAGCAGCCATACCCACCCTGTCAGGACCTTTCTGCTCCCAGTTGTCACTGCTATGGAGGGAGTTCTTCCCAAATCTCATGACAGTAATGTCCTAGTAGTCAGTCAATTGCTTTTTCTATAGCACTAACTGAGCACCCACTGTGGGCTGAGTACTCCTTGGTGGAGAATGATGGGAGCAGATAGCTCAGGCTGGCCCTCTCATTGGCAGAGTAGCAGCTGCCCACAGTATGGGTGAAGGGAAGCCAAGAGATGCCCTTCTGAATTGATGCCCCAATGACTCCAGTGCCTGAAATTCCTACCCCGAGTTAAGGCATTGAAAGTCTCATCTCCCCAGTAGAATGTAAGATCTTTAAGGACAGAAACTTTCCCCTCTTGTCTTGGTTTCCAAAGTGCTGGCACATAATAGTTGTCTAATAGAAATACTTGCTGAACTAGATTGTATCAACCATTAACACTTTAACACAAATTACTCCATGATAATGATAGTTGGTTTTACATAGTCCTTTACCTATGCTGTCTTTCTTTATGCTCACAACTTTGTGGGGTATGTGGCAAAGTTACTATTATCTCCCATTAATAAATAAGAGGGTTGGACTTTTCAGATGGTTGCTTTGAGCTCAAAATCTATGCCCCATGACCTTTTGGGGACCATTAAAAAATAACCCTTATCTGCTGTCTGAGAATCAATGTTGTGGATTGGCTCTAAGGCAGGAGAGCAGTGAGGGCTAGATAATGGGAGTTAAGTGACTTGTTCAGGGTCACATAGCTAGGAAATATCTAAGACCAATTTTGAACCGAGAACCTTCCATCTCTATGCCTGGCTCTCAATCTACTGAGTCACCCAGCTCAGCTGCCCCCATTTGGCCTTACCATCCAGATTCCTAGGCTTCCTGTTTCCCACACTAATAAGCCAGGATATCTCATTGGGAAACATTTAAATTTGTTTCTTATGAATGGGGAGCAAACCGATCTGTTGCTCCAGCTGCTCCTCAGCTCAGCCCTAGAGAGAAAACATGAGCTTTTGTCCTGTAGGACATTTTGGAGCTCCAGGGCATCACGTCTAGTTTATGCAGGGGTCCTAGGATCAAAGCCAGTAATACTGTAGATATCCTTATGAATAAAGGATCCAGAGCTTGCCAGTATCTAAGAGGATCCAAGGGGGCATCTAGTCTGACCCTTTTGTTTTATTAACAGGGAAGTTAAGATCCGGAGAGGTTAGTGGTGACTAGTCCAAGGTCATACAGTTAATTAGTAGCAGATCCAGGGGCAGCACATAGAACCCCTGTTGACCCCCCCTCTGGGGTTCTATTACACCACACTACCCCCTCACTAAGAAATGTGTTTTTTTTCACTGGAGACAGAGGAAGACACATTTTGAAAACACAGATGTATGACTGAAAGTACACTTTGGGGATTTGGGATGTGGGTGGGAAAACAAATGGGAAGAGAGAGGGGATTTCAGTGATGAGGAAGAGGTGGTTGGTATTTAGGTTGGGTGGAAAAGGGCTGTTGTTTTCAAGTAGAAATGACATTATGGCTGAAAGGCTTACTGGAATAAGCTTAAAGGCACAGGTTGTTTGGAGACTCAATCTGGGGTGTAACTGGGAAGAGCTTCCTAACCCTCACCCCTTTTGAGAACAGAGTGGCAACAACAATTGGAACAGCCTTACTATGTAACTCAAATATGAAAGATCCAAGGAACCATAGATGGAAGAGACCTTAGAGGATATCACATCCAGTGCCTTGCATATTTGAATAGTAAGTAGGAGACTGGGATTCAAATCCAGGTTTTCTGAAGCTAAACATGGTCTTCTTTCCTCTATCCTAAGCTACTACCTTCAACCCTGACTTGGCTTTTGACCTCCCGGCTTCAGTTGGAGTAGGGGGGTGGAATTGGAACCAATTTGAACTGTCTCCTGAGAGCCAAAGCCAGTTGTTAAATTTTTAGTGTGAGTATTTACACTTTGAAAATCATCAAGTGCTACAAGTCAGGGCTTGATTTATGGCTTTGTTGATTTCTAGACTTAAGAAAGTGATGGGGAAAATGTGAAGAATGCAGATTAAAATTAAATGTGTGTGGTAAGCTTATGCCTTTTTTCCCCCTAGAGAGACAGTTGTTAAACATTTACCAACAAAACCTGCCTCTTGACCCTATCTGTAACAACTCAACCTGGACATTTTACCACCATGTCCAACTCTACATATCTAAATTTACCTTTTAATCTTTTCCTGAAATCTACTGGGACCTTAAATAAGTCATTTAACTTCTTTGGAGGTTCAGTAACTTGGCCAAACTTATGAAATTTGACTATGCTTATGAAGGACAGAACTGAGATTCAAACCAAGAACTTTTGCTCAGTTATTTTTCAGTCATATCTGACTCTTCATGATCTGATGTAGGATTTTCTTGGGAAACATAATGGAGTGGTTTGCCATTTCCTTTACCCAGCTCATTTGACAGATAAGGAAACTGAGACAAACAAGGTTAAGTGACTTGCCCAGAGCTGCACAGTTTAGAAGTGTCTGAGGCCAGAGTTGAACTCAGGTCTTCTTAATTCCAGTGGCTCTATCCACTATACCATATCAAACTCCAATTCTAATGTTCTTTACACTATGTTATACTTTCTCTCTCCCCTTCTTTCAAATCCTACCTTCTCAAACAACTCCAGTTCACAGCAAGCCATCTTTCCTGACCTCCCCAATAAATTACCCATACAGAAGACTTGTTTGTAGAGCTTGGCATCTAGTGCTCTAACTCCTTAGCTATCTTTTAGACATTTAAATTTTACCTTCTAACCTAGATAAGTCCATGAGTGGTAGGGACAGTTGATGAGTGGTGTCTAGACAAGAGGAACCCTTCCTTCCATTCTCTTTCAAACTTCTTTCTGTATTGCCTACCCACTAAGAATGCAAGCCCCTGAAGGACAAAGATGGTATTGCTTTTATTTGTTTTCACAGAACATGACACAACATTTGGCACATTGTTAGAGTTTAATAAATTCCATCCATCCATCCATCCATCCATCCATCCATCCATCCATCCATCCATCCATCCATCCATCCATCCATTGATCTATCTATCTATCTATCTATCTATCTATCTATCTATCTATCTATCTATCTATCTATCTATCTCAAATAAAGATTAGTTTGGTTTCAGGTGAGCGCATTTTTGCTTTATTACTCCTAGCCCTGTACCTGATTTCCCATCACCCTTTGGCAGTTTTCTTCTCTAAGGGACACAAGGGTGACAGTTGGAAGGTGAAATTGGGAGGGAGGCTGGCCCATAATGCCAGAAAGCTGAGTTGTGAAGTGCTGTAGCTCAGCATGAAGTGAAAGCTTTTTGCCAAATTTTTCATTTGGTTGTTTTCTTGGTCTGTTTTAGCACTTGACATAAAGGGTGATACAGGGCCATCTTTGTCACAACCACAAGCCAGTCCATCCAATGTGTAGTTCTAATCAGATGTGTGGGGATTATTGATCACACTTCTTATCCACATGACTCAAGAGTATACAGTAAAGCTCCAATGAGAAAGACTATCATTCTTCCTCCCTAAGGGGACCTCACTATTTGAGGTCACATAGGACTCATAAAAAGTTGTGTCCTTTGAATTCTAAAACATTGCTCCCATTCTATAAAGCATGAGCTTCTCTCCATCTAGCCTTGTGAGTGAGAAGGATATCATGCCCTATCATGTACTTGGTGTTCTTGCCAAGGTGGCCTCCTTGTTGTTTGGTGCACCAGCATTCCATCCTCTGGCTTTGCACAAGCTCTCTAGGTCCCCATTCTTAGTTCCCCTCACTTCTATATCTTGGAATCCCTAGCATCCTGCAGGCTTTAACTAATTCTTCCATTACCTCTTCCATAAGGCCTTTCCTGCCTCCTGCACCCCAACATTTGTGGTTTATCATTTTTCAGTTGTGTCTGACTCTGTGATCCAGTTTGGGGTTTTCTTGGCACAAATACTGAAATGGTTTGCTATTTCCTTTTCCAGCTCATTTTACAGTTGAGGAAACTGAGGCAAACAGGGTTAAGTGATTTGTACTAGGGCATTCAGCTACTAAGTGTCTGAGATGAGATTTGAATTTGGGAAGAGGAGTATTCTTAACTTGAGGTCCTGCACTCTGTCTACTGCACCTCCTTCAATATCCCTGGCCCTATCATTGTGTATTTACTTATCCATGTACATCTTTTATCCATCACCCTCAGTAGAATGTAAGCTCTGTGAGGACAGGCAATATTTCTGGTTTTCTTTTTGTATCTTCAGCACTGAGTGATACCTTCTCTTAACATTCTTTCCCCCTACAATTGAAATATGTGTTTCATTTGGTCAGAGAACATAGGAAAAATTATCTAGAGTTAGAAGGGATCTTAGAGGTCAACTTGTTTGACCCTCCCCCTCACTTTACATGTGAGGGAACCAAGGCTTAGAGGGGGGTGACCTGTCAAAGGCCACCCAAGAAGGGACAGAAGTTAGGTCCCTGGATTCCCAAGATGCTGCCAAATTCCCAGGTAATTATCAAATAACTCTTAAATAGAGAGCTTAAGGAGAGATGGAGACAAATCTAAGGGCAAGGACACAGTTCTGTTGACCAGTAAATGTGTGATCCAGTTCTACCACAGTACCTGGTACTCAATAAATGATTGCTGAATTGAATTGAGTGTTGAATTTCCCTAGCAGAATGGAAACTTCTAGAGGGCAGGAACTGTCATTTTTTGGGGGTGTGGGTAAAGCTCTGTTTTGCCCCTCCCCCCACAGTACCTTACAAACAACAAGTGTTAAATAAGTGCTCATTAAGCTTATTTGAGGGGGCAGCTGGGTAGCTCAGTAGATTTAGAGCCAGGCCTACAGATGGAGGTCCTAGGTTAAAACCTGGCCTCAGACACTTCCTAGCTGTGTGACCCTGGGCAAGTCCCTTAACCCCCATTGCCTAGCCCTTAATCACTCTTCTTCCTTAGAATCGAAGGTAAGGATTTAAAAAAGAAACTTAGTTGACTCTCTGGAGTTGATTTGGATGTTGAGTCATTGCTGCTTCCTCTCTTAGAATTTGTAGAAAGGAAAACAGGGCAACTGAAGATAAAGAAATTCTCATTCAGGCTAACACATCTGGCTAATGGATCAGGTGTATCATTTCTCAGCAAACAGTCGTTGTCTCAGTGTTTTTGTACCTGAGTTGCTCTGATGCTTGGAGCCAAGCTGGGCTTCTGGGTAGGAAGAATAATCATTGAAATGGGGTTATTTGAAGGGTGCCAGGAAATCTGCCTGCACTCTCCCTCTCCCCCCTGGGTCCCCAATGCTTGGCCATTGATGCCTGAAATGCTCCCATTAGAGGTGCAGAACTTTGGGTCGTGAAGGTATTTCCCCTAGTTAAAATGCAAACGTCCAGCCCAGGTAGCACATTAACCCTTCTCAGTGTGCTCCCAGGGAAAACAATTCCACAGATTTCTTGCCAGTTGCTCCATTCTCGAAGCTCATAGGCTGGAAGGCTTAACAGCTAGGAGGAACTTTAGGGATTATCCAAGCCTGAACCTAATTTTCCACATGAGGAAACTGAGACTCCAGGGGAAATCCGGAGGGCTTGTTCTCTTCTTTTGTGTATGTGCTAGTGGGGATTCAGTCTCCCTTCATCTCTTTTCCTCAGATAGCACAGGTGTGCCCAGAGGAGAAAGAAACCAACAAAGGGTAATGAAAACACCAACTGCCAGGGAGCAGAGAGGGAGAGAGAGAGCACAGAGCATTGATTTAATAAGCCCTAGCTAGGTACCTAGCGACTTCCTGGGGGCAGAGGAAACTTCCAGGAAATCCCCTTCAGGAATGCCTATTGGCCACTCTTTTGTAACAGATGGTCTTTGAGATAGTAATTTCCCTGGGATGGCAGGAGAGCTTCTGCCCTTTCCCAGGTCACCAGCTCCTGGGTGGCAGAGGTAGCTCTGAGGGTCAGTTCTCTGCCCTAGATCTCACTTTCCATGAAGCAAATGTTCATGATGTCTCAGTGGGGTGAGCAATAGGGATGCCACCTTGGAGCCCTTTGCTCAGGGCTGCTAGACACTGAAGCAGCTTAGTTAGTGCCAGTGGCATGGAACACTTGGAGCCCAACCCTCAGACCCCTTCCCACAACTACTTCAATTTCTGGGGCTGGGAGAAAAGGACCTAAGAGAGGGATGAGGGAGCTCGGCTCTGGAAGAAAGAAGTAAATAGAGCACTTGGTCTAGCAGGGAGGAGAAAAAACAATCTGCCCCAGGGAAGTGCAAAAGGAGCACTCTGCCTCTGGGAGGAGGGGAAGTAGGAGCATTCTACCACTTGAGGAAGGGAGAAAAAACCACATTCGGCTACCTGAAGCAGTGAGAAGAGGACACATCCCTCTTCCAGGATCTTCCTGGGGGAAATGTCAATGAAGCACAAATCTTGGCACTAGACCATCCTTTGCTCAGGTTGTCTCTTATGACAAAGTCACCAGGTGGGAGGAATGTGATTTCATCTCTCTGTACCTCAGCTAAGGGCAACTCAGTAAACTGATCGTATTTTTTGCTACCTCTTTCTGTCTGGAATTTCAGAGTAGCTGAGGTGGTGGGGTATTGGGATGGGACTTGTTCTCTAATGACTCCTGAAGGCTACAATAGAACTAATTGGCAGAAGTCAGAATCAGAGATGGAGGACTAGAAGGCCCCCTCAGAGGTCCTTGAGAAACCTTGAGAAAGGGACTGACTAATTTGTTTTTGTATTTCCAGTGCCCAGGGGCTAGCAGATGCTTAACAAATGCTTACTGATGACTGATTAATTGATCACAAAGTTGATCCTTATATGCTTCTGTGGCTTCTTGGGTGTGGGCATTCCCACTGTTGGTGAAGATTACAACCCATCCTCTTTAATTCTAGGGAAATCTTGCCTCTGCCCTTCCATAAATCTTCCACCAACCATCTACTCAATGTGCCAGAGAACTGTACAATATGTGATACCCTTCCTTATGTTTATCCCCAATCTACTTTCCACTACCTTCTACCCTTCAGGCCAAGGAAAATAGGATCTAATCCTATGATCTCATAATAGGTGTTTTCCTGAAGAGTTGGGTGTCAATCAAACTGTGTTTAGGTTTAAAACATGCTCAGGGATCTCCATATTTCAGCTAGATTTCAGCTGTAATTGTTCCTGCTTATGGAACTGAGAGATTGCCTAGGGTTACACAGTCTACTTTTCATATGCTGAGTTTTCTGCTAAGACACAGGAAGACTGTGAACTGAGTTAGGGATGAGCAGCAGATCAAAGGTCTAGCCTCAATTTAACCAGGTATTATGTAATCATACTCAAAGACCAGGACCTCTCTGAGCCACCTTCTCCACAGAAGGAAGGAGCTGGACTGGCCAATCTTGTAGATTCTGCCCAGTTCTCTAATTCTGTCTGGGATAGAATCAGAGATGTGTTTCCAAAACTTTAAACGTTTCCCTTCATCACTCCTTCAGAGCTGGTACAGTTTAATACAGCAGTTCTCAGTGTGGTCCACAAACTCCTGGGGGTCCCCAAGATGCTTTTAGGGGGTCTTCTAGGTCAAAACTATTATAATAATAATGAGATGTTATTTGTCTATTAAAGCACCACTCCCTTTTTCAACTCCATGTCTGTGTGAGGCTGAATTTTCTTCATATATTTCAACCAAAACAGATTGAATGTAGAAGCAGATATGAGAATCCATCTGTCTTCTATTAAGCTAGACATGAAAAAGATTTTAAAAAAATATGTAAAACAATGGCACTCTGCTTTTTTGTCATGGAAGATAGATTTTTCTATATACATTATTTATATTCATATTTAAGTAATTATTTTGAAATATTTAAAAACTATCAGGTTTAATTTCTAACATGGTAAACCTGATCAAATATAATCAAAACTCTTTAGTGTCCTCAGTAATTTTTTAGTAGGGTAAAGAGATTGAGTGTAGCAAAATGGCTCAGTGGATTGAGAGCCAGGCCTAGAGATGGGAGGTCCTGGATTTAAATCTAATCTCAGACACTTCCTAGCTGTGTGACCCTGGGCAAGTCACTTGACCCCCATTGCCCAGCCCTTACCCCTCTTCTGCCTTGGAACCAATACACAGTATTGATTCTAAGATGGAAGGGAAGGGTTTAGAAAAAAAAAGAGCATAAAGTCATCCTTGGACCACAGAATTTGAGAGCTACTTATCTAATGGAATAGAGTGCTGGACTTGGGGTCAGCGGACAACTGGCTGATTATCCTGGGAGCCGATTTATGAATGATGGGCCAACATCTGGGGGAGCATCAGGAACTTGCCACAAAGGCTTGGTAAGTTTCAGTAGCAGAGGAAGCCCTCTCCTGCAATGATTCACTAGTATATTCAGTATCTACTCTGAACCAGGAATTGTGCAAGGTGCTGGGGATGCAAAGACAAAATGAAAAGTTCTTGACTTCAGAAAGGTTCTACTCTATCAAAGGTGATATGCACACACTCTTTCCTCACTGGTTTCCAAGAAAAACAATAGTTCAAGTTTATATAGTGCTTTAAGGTTTGAAAAGTGTTTAACAAATATTTTTCAGTTTTATCCTCATCACAACCCCAGGAGAGGTATCACAATTATCCCCATTTTACATGAGAAAACTAAGGTGAGTTTAGGAAACTCTCCAGGAAACTAAGGAGAATTTAAGAGACTGGTTCAGGATCACCTAGCTAGGTCAGATTTGAACTCAGGCCTTCTTTTTTGTGGCAGTGGGGATGAGAAGGAGGGGGTATCTTAAGATTATCAAGTTAAAAATGAGAAAGTTCTTGCCTTCAAAAACCCTACATTACGATGCCCAAAGGACACTAAAAGGCTGTCTGCCCTTTGATCCAGCCATAGCACTGCTGGGTTTGTACCCCAAAGAGATAATAAGGAAAAAGACTTGTACAAGAATATTCATAGCTGCGCTCTTTGTGGTGGCCGAAAATTGGAAAATGAGGGGCTGCCCTTCAATTGGGGAATGGCTGAACAAACTGTGGTAAATGTTGGTGATGGAATACTATTGTGCTAAAAGGAATAATAAAGTGGAGGAATTCCATGTGAACTGGAATGACCTCTAGGAAGTGATGCAGAGTAAAAGGAGCAGAACCAGGAGAACATTGTACAGAGAGACTGAGACACTGTGGTACAATCAATGGACTTCTCCATTAGTGGCAATGCAGTGATCCTGAATAACCCAGAGGGATCTATGAGAAAGAACACTATCCACATCCAGAGCAAGAACTGTGGGAGCAGAAACACAGAAGAAAAACAACTGCTTGATTACATGGCTCGATGGGGATATGATGGGGGATGTAGATTCTAAATGATCATCCTAGTGCAAACATCAAGAGCATGGAAATAGGTTCTGATCAAGGACATAACTAATACCCAGTGGAATTGTGTGTAGGCTATGGGAGGGGTGGGGGGAATGGTGGGAGGGATATAAACGATTCTTGTAACCAAGCAATGATGCTCTAAATTGACTAAATAAAATAAAAAAAAAAGCCTACATTATGTGGGACCATGTATTCTCTTAAGCATTGTTTGTGTGTGTGTGTACATATGGGTCTATTATGTTGTTGTTCAGTTTTCAGTACAATCTGACTTTGTGACCCCATTTGGGGTCTTCTTGGCTAAGGTACTAGAATGGCTTTTGGTTTCTTTCTCTAGATCATTTTACAAAGGAGGAAACTGAGGCAAACAAGGTTAAGTGATTTATCCAAAGGCATGCAAAATAGAGGGAATGAGAATGGATCTGTGATTTTAATGGTTTAGGAAAGTGCCAAGTGAAAAAACTCCCTCTACTCCTATAGTTCTATAATTTGGGGGGTTATTTCTATTCTTAGAGAATTGTTTATAGCCTTGACATTGACATGTCACATAGTCTGTATGTATTAAAAACAGAACTAGAACCCAGGGCTTCCTGGAGCTGAGTGGGTATGGTAGGGGTGCTCAGTAAAGAACACCACAAAGAAGGGGGTCTTTAAGGTGAAGCTGGCAGGAAATTAGACATTCTCAGAGGCAGAGATGAAGAGAAAGAATTGCCTGATAAGTGACGGGACAAGGATCAATGAATTGCTACTTACAATCACTTGTTATGTGCCAGGCACTGTGCTGGGCATTAGAGAATACAAAGAAAAATGGAATGATGCCTATAGACAGCATAATGGATAGAATGCTGGAAGTAGAAAAAAGGAAGACATGAATTTGAACCTAACTGGTAACTTCGATTAGGTGGACAAGTTACTTCAGCTCTGAGTCTCCCTATTTATAAAGTGAGTATAATAATCATTGCCACAAGGCAGCTAGGTGGCACAGCGGATAGAGCACTGGGCAGGAGTTAGGAAGGTTCATCATCAGATCTAGCTTCAGATACTTACTAGCTCTGTGACCTTGGGCAAGTCTCATCACCCTGTTTGCCTCAGTTTCCTCATCTGTAAAATGAGCCGGAGAAGGAGATGGCAAGCTATTCCACGATCTCTGCCAAGAAAATCCCTAATGGGGTCACAAAGAGTCTGACATGACTGCAAAATGACTCAACAACAACAGCAATCATGGTCATACCTTCCCCACAGGGTGGGGGAGGCTTACATAAGCTCATGAATGTAAAGGGCTTTTGGAAACCTTGGAGCCCTATAGAAAGCCTGGCTCTCACCAGTCCTTCCTCCTCCAAGTTCCAGGCTTTCCTCACTTTCCTCTCAATTTTCCCTTCTCCATCTGAGTTCCAAGCCAAAAGCGATTTGCATTTCCACAGCTATCACAGAAAGTGTCCTATTAGCAGAGCAAGGGAGCCCCACACAAGTAGCTGAGTCGGCGGTTTTAGCTCCTACAGCAACCAGCTGCATTTCCCTTTGGGCCCAGACTTTCCAATGATGTTTGTGAGATTTCTTTGCTGGGCCTGTTCCTGGCAGTTTTCAGCCATGAATAGGAAAAGACCAACTCCACAAAACTCTCCTTGGAAATGAAATGGACTTCCAAGTCACTTAAATGCCATTAAGCTCTTCCAATGTGGAAATTTCCTCCACTAGTCCAGATGGGTGATACTATAATCTAGGGTGTTGGAGCTGTCTAAAACACTGACAATTAAGTGAGTTGTCCAGGGTCTCCTAGCTAATATGTATCAGAGGCCCTGGTCTTTTGACTCAAGACTGGGATGCTAGCTGTAATATCATGCTGTTGGTTATAGCACAAAGTTAGAAGGCATAGCATCTTTAGGAAATGAGTTGATTTTTGGAAGTTTCATAGTTCCCCTTTGTTTTTTGTTTTTGCTTTTTAAAGCCTGATCTTCTGTCCTAATATTAACTCTAAGACAAAAGAAAGGCAAAGGCTAGGCAGTTGGGGTTAAGTGACTTACCCAGGGTCATACAGCTATCCCCTTTGCTCTTAAGTCTATTTGTTATCCCTTTAGTTTGTTTTCTAGATGTTTTCTATGTGGCAGAAAAGACAAAGCTGGGACCAATACATCTTTCTTTGTTTCAAACTCAATCTCTTTTGGTGAAATGAGCCACTTGGACAGCCCCAGAGCCAGTCTTTCCTGTTTTCACTTGTCTTCCATCACATTTGAATGCTGCTGGCCTGGCCTAGATCTTCTATTCTTCTAGTAATTCTGTTGGGATGCTGACTACAGCAAGCCCCCCAAACTTGGACAAATTGTCAGAGATGGGAACTCGGCTTCTTTCTGCCCCTTTTCTGTATCTAGGGTTGGAGAAGTGGTGGGAGTTCAAGAAGAGAGAGGCAAGGGGCAGCTAGGCAGCACAACAGAGAGTGCTTGGAGTTGGGACTTCCTGGGTCCAAATCTAGCCTCAGATACTTCCTAGTAGTGTGACTTTGGGCAAATCACTTAACCTCGATTGCCTAGCCCTTGCCACTGTTCCATCTTAGAATTGATACTAAGGTAAGGATTAACTTTTTTTAATTAAAAAAAAAAATAGAGGCAAACCCTTGTGTGACTGAATGCCCACTATTTGGAGTCCTAGAATCAGAGTTGGAGAGTTGAAAAGGAACTCAGTAGCCATCCAGCCCAGTCCACAGTAGAAAAGAATCTCAATGATGACAAACCCAACAAGAATTCGTATAGAAGTCCTCTCACAAGGGGGAGACCACCACGTCTTGAGGTAGCCCCTTTTTACAAGTTTAATTCGTAGCATGTTTTTCCTAGTATCAGTCCTCTTTTCAACATCTTCCCATTGCTTGCATGGCCCCATCTCTGAGGCTGAAGGAACCCATCTAATCTCTCCTTCATATGACAGCCTTGGAAAAGCCACTTTTCATGTCCTCCCTGGGCCTTCTTGACTCCAAACTAAAGATATTTCAATTGAGTCCGGAGATCTTGGTGACAAATCACTTTACCATTCTAGGCTTAATTTTCCTCATCTGTAAAATGAGGTTCTACTGGATTGCTTCTAAATGCCAGCTAGCTCAAAATCCTATGATTCTAAGAACACTTCTAAATAAACAGAGATTCAGGGGAACAATCTGGAAGAAGAGATGAGTTAAGAGAATGGCACTGGAAAAATAGACATCAGAATGTGGGGCAAAAAGGCCAAAGTAAATAGGAGGCAACATCTCAGAATAGAGCCATGGACTGGGATCTAGGAGACTTGGGTTCTAGTCCTGGCTGGACCAGCCAGGGATATAACATCAGTGGTGTTGGCCTGGAAGCTGTTATGTGGTATGCATTCAAGAAACATGTGGAAAAAGAGAAAAACAGGAGGCAGGGTTTGGTAGGGAAAGCTCTCAGGAAAAGAGAAAGAAATATGAGCTTAATATCCAAATAAGTAAGGTGGTGTACTGGGCTTTGAATCAGGAAAATTTATTTTTCTGAGTTCAAATGCAGCCTCAGACACTTAGTAGCTATATGTTCATTGGCAACATATATAGCTATATGTTCATTCACCCTGTTTGCCTCAGTTTCCTCATCTGTAAAATGAACTGGAGAAAGAAATGGCAAATCACTCCAGTATTTTTGCCAAGAATACACCAAATGGGGTCATAGAGAGTTGGAGAAATCTGAAACAACTGAATGACAAAAATTCCTCTCTTCTTATCAACACATTTCCTTCTTTCTTTCAAATCAGGCTGCTGAAAGATGCTTTTCTCCCCTCTCATCCTTTTTTCCCAGCCTTTGTTCAAGTATCAAGCTATCCCTAGAATGACATCACAATTCAACTTTACCTTTGAGAATGCTTTTATTTAAGGTCTAGACGGGAAGACCTGAATTCAAATGTAGCTTCCAATATTTACTATCTGTATGATTCAGGGCCAGTTACTTAATCTATCTGATTCATTTTCCTCATCTGTTAAGTAGGGATAATAATAGCACCTATTCCCAGAGTTGCTGTGAAGATCAAATGAGACAATATTTGTAAAGCACTTTGCCAACTTTGCAGTAGCATATGCATGCTAGCCTATCCTCTAATGATAGAGGTCAATCCCTTTTCTAATGTTTTTTTTACATCTCTCCCTAGGCTGTCTGGCAACTTGTTTCTTAAAGTTTATTTCTAGGATCAAAGTGGAGGGAAAGAAAGACACTCAATGCCAACTTTGAATCAGGTTTGGGATCAGTAATTTATTTCCTACTCTGAGAAGAATTGCTTAATGTAAAGACTCATGAGCCATCAATGTCAAAAAGACACAAACGAGGCAGTAATGACTTCTGTTCTACTCTCCTGAAAAGCAGATTCTTAAATGTCATCTAAACAGATGTCATTTTGGGGAACTTCTGAGCAGGCCTTTTACATTTATGATCCTTGGCTTTATTATCTGAGGGGACTTCTCTCCCAGGGTTGTCCCAAGGCTCAGAGGAAATGGTCTATTAAGGGAAGATGAGGACTAAACCTGTGACTTCACGGGGCATAGAGGATTCCTTCTACTAATGCAGGTCAGGACCTTCTTTGCCTAGGACCCCAGGAGTGCCTTGCCTAGCCTCAACACAGTTAGGATGTGTCAGAAGCAAGCTGGCTCCCTGTTCTTCCTGGTTAGCTTGCTAGAGATCCACTACTCCTCTCCAATGTTTTCAAAGCACTCTGCAAATTCTAGAGCATCTGTGAATGCCAGTTAGTCATGATGAGGAGGGGAGGATGATGCCTAGAATGAGCCTTCCAAAATAACTCTTGCTTGGAAGGAGAAAGCCTGACCAGGGGTAAAATAAAAGGATAAGGGCACTGGGATTTGTCAGAGTCATTTGGGCTTGAAGCTCATCAAAACAGAAAAGTAATTTAAGGACATAGATCTCTTTTAGAGAGCGGCCCCCACCTCGCTAAGCACTCCAGCCTGGGGAAAAATGTGCTGGGTTTGGAACACCTGTGAAAACCTGTGAAAATCTGACTTCAATGTGAAGAAAACAATTTTAATTAAATAAGATGTTTCCAAGTCTTTTGCTGGAAATTAATGGCTAGAGATATAGGCCTGGGGGACTCTTTTTCACCTTTCTGACCAAGTTTGGTCCTTGATCCTAAAGGAATCTAGCTTAAGGCTTCTCAAAAAAGCATAAAAGATTTAGAGCTGGAAAGGATGATGAAGGTCATCCACTCTAACCCCCCCCACTTTACCAATAAAAACCCTAAAATCCATAAAATAATAGGATTCTGGATCTAGAAGGTACCTCCAAGGCCATCTAGTGAGACCCCATTTACAGAGGGGAAAATGAGGGTTTGCATCCAAGGTTATATAGATAGTAAATATTAGAGGTGGAATTTAAACTAGTTCCTCTGACTCCAATGCAATTTTCATCATACTATACTGTCTCTGATGGTCAACTCAGCTATATTATAGAGCAGAGAGGTTGGGAATCAGGAGACAGATTAGGAACCTGTTGCAATCATCCAGGTGAGAGGTGATGTTAGCATTGGTCAGGTGGAACAGGGTTAGATTTGGGATTATGGAAGACCCAAATTTAAATTTTACCAAAGACATTTAAGAGTTATGTGACCCTGGGCAAGTTATTTAGTTTCAGTTCTCTCATCTGTAAAATGGGGATGATAATAGCAGTGACCTCCCAGGGTTGTTGTAAGGTTAAAAAGAGAAAAACTCATAAAGCACATTGCAAACCTTCAAGTGCTATAGAAATGCTAGCTACTACTTTACTTTACAGATGAGGAAACTGAGGCCCAGAGCAATCATAGAATAATGGTTTTGGAGCTGGAAAAGGATGTTAGGGATGATCTAGTTCACTCTCTGAATTTTACCCAGGAAGAATATGAGATGGAAGGAGACATAGTGATTTGTCCATGGTCACACTGGTAATTAAGACCCTTATTAAATAGGTGTGTGACTGCAAGCAAATCATATTCCCTTCTTGGTTTTCATTTTCCTCCTTTGCAGAATGAGGGAATTGGCCACATCATCCCTAAAGACCCCCTGAGCAATGTGATTCTCTGAAGACAGCTTCTTAATTTAAAACCCTCTGCAGTATCAAAAACAGCAACCAAGCAGGATTTTCTAGCATGAACTCTACAAGGTGCTATTGATAGGAATTCCCTTCTTCTTTCTTTGAAACCTTCTTTTCTCTCTCTCAAAGGATACATAGCCACCTTTCCCAATTGCTAACTTGGCCCTGTTTCTCCAGGCTGATCCTCCTTAAGCAATCATTTGAAGGGATAATGCTGAGGAAATGATGAAAGCTGTTTCCATTTTAATAGTCTAAGGCATGAGTCATAAAATGAGGCTCTAGTGGGGGGAGAGAAAAGAGAAAGGAAGAGAGAAAAGACAAGGAAGCAAAAGGGATGAGGGGATAAAATGAAGGAGAGAAATGACAAAGGGAGGAAAGAAAAATATTGAAGCAAGAACGACAAGTGGGGAGAGAGGAAAGAGGAAATTGAGGAGGATAAGAGGAGGAAGGGGGAAGGAATAAGTAGGAGAAAAGGAGGAGAAGAATAAAATGGGCATGAAAAAGGAAAAGGAGAGATGGGAGGGAGGGAGAAATGGGGAGAAAGAAGACAGAGAGAGGGAGTGAGGGAAAGAAGAGAGTAAGGAAGAAAGGAGGAAAGAATAGGATGTGAGAATGGAAAGAAGAAAGAATAGGAATTTCATTTTGTTTAAAGTGATTTTCTTTAGTCCTCCAACAGTAGGTGTTTAAAATCATATCCATGGTAATTCAGTCCTTGCAATTGGCTGACGTGGCTTGGCTCCATACATATTCCTATGAATCTATGCTCAGAACTGAAAAGATCTCAGACTATCTGACCAAGGGGAGTCACTTATTCTTTTTTCTTCTAGTTAACTAGTCAATCAAGTACTTAAGAAGAGTTAATTATGGGAGCAATCAAGTGGTACAGTGAGTATTGGTGCCAGGGCTGAAGTTGAGAGCACCTGAGTTCAGATCAGACCTCAGCTGTGTGACCTGGGCAAGTCATTTAACCCCATTTACCTAGCCCTTGCCCTTCTGTCTTAGAGATCTTACTAAGACAGAATGCAAGGGCTTACAAAAAAAAAAAAAGAATTATGTATCTGATCGGACAACACATTCTCACAGAGAAACTCATATCCATTTCATCTGGTAAACAGAGAGACTTTTGCTCTGCCTTTGTATCCCTAGTGTGAAGATTGGCATCCTGACCAGTCTTTTGGGGGGGCTGGAGAGGTACAGACTTGTGATTAATAAAGAACTCTCAGGGAGAGAATTCTCTCTGTCATTGCAGATCCCCATCTGCTTTGGAACACAGAGTCATGGAAAGTCACCCATAGTAAAGGAATGTATTTGCTCAGGCTCACATAGCTATTACATGTTAGGGGTAGTCTTTGAACCCAGATCTATCAAGGACAAGTTGTCTAGAGATACCGACAGATGATGCATCCAAGTTGATGGAGCACAAGGTCAAAAAAGCTGGCCTTGCACATAGTAAGCACTTAATATATGCTTGCTGGATTCGCTTTAATTGGTTGGCATTGTATTAAATACAATAGGAAATATAACACAAAGCCTCATTCTCTGTCTAATAAGAAGCTCATGATTTAGTTGGGAACGTGGTCCCCAAAGATTTTACAGTTTTAAAAAAGCAATTGTGTAAATTAATAGTGTAAGAAAAATACAATTTAAAGGTTTTACAGGCAAGTCTTTAAACTGGTTGGGGGAAAAAAACCTTTAGGAATTCACATTTATGTTTCAGCAGCTAATAGATTAATTTCAAGTCATTTATTTATTTTAAAGCCAGTTCCCCTAAGGAGTTGCTTGGACATAGAATATGTCATGTTAGAGGCCCAAGGCATCTTTTACTAAGTAACAATAATTAGTCCAGTGATGAACTCTGCTACTTTTCTGTGTGTCTTTGGGCAAGTTACTCCTGGTTGCCGGGCTTCAGGTCTCCTTAAGTGTAAGATGAGAGGATTGACTAGATGACCTCTAAGGTTACTTCCAACTCCAGACATACAGTTCTAGTTGGATTTGGATTCAGGAAGACCTGGCTTCTGATTCTATCTCTGACACTTGCAAGCTATGTAGCCATCAGTGATGCACTTAACTTTTATGGGTCTCAGTTTCTTCATCTATAAAATGGGCATAATAATACTTGTAGTACCAACCAGCTAAGGAATTGTAAGTCCCAAAAAAGATCATAAGATTCTAGCTCTAAACTTGGAAGTATCTTCAGAGGCTATCTAGTCCAACCTTCTCATTGTGCAGATGAGGAAACTGAAGCCCTTGAAGAAAAAGGAATTGGAAGTATCAGAAAGAATAAAGATTTGAACCCAAGACATTTCATTCCCAAGCCACCCTTCCCTTGTTCCATAGTGCCTGCTGTTAATATATGTAAAACTAAATTTAAAGCAGTATAGAAATATCAGTAATTATTACTGTATTGTATGAAAATTATACAACTATATTTCTTTTTTTTTTTAATTAAAAAAGCCTCTACATTCTCTCTTAGAATAAGAATCAGTTCCAACACAGAAGAGTGTCGATGGCTAGGTAACTGGGGTTAAGTGACTTGCCTAGAGTCACATAGCTAGGAAGTATCTGAGGCCAAATTTGAACCCAGGATCTCCCATCTCCAGGCTGGCGCTCTCACTGAGCCACTTAGCTTATAATTACATTTCTTCTTCTTTTTAAAAAATCTCTTCTCTAGATATTTTACGTGTTCAAAATGGACCTCTGTCAATTAGTAAGGTTGTTGTTATTATTGAGTTGTTTCAGTTGTGTCTGACTCTTTGTGACCCCATTTAGGTTTTCTGGGTAAAGATACTCGATTGGTTTGTCTGCCATTTCCTTCTCCAGTTCATCTTGAGGAGGAAACCAAGGCAGAAAGGGTTAAATGACTTGCCCATTGTCACATAATAAATAGTAAGTGTCTGAGACCAGATTTGAACTCAGGAAGACGAATCTTCCTGCCTCCAGGCCTGATGCTACTGTAACAATAAGAAGAACACAATTTAAAAATACCCTGGATGAACAAACACAGTTGTTTTCTTTCAAGTGCCTGAAACCGTTTCATATTATGTTATCTCATCCCACTCTTACACCATCTTTGTGAAACGAATATAACAGATACATCTGACAGATGACCACAGAAAAGCGCATTGTCTTGCTCAATATTCTCCATCAGGTCAGCACTGGGCCAGGTTCCTGAAATGAAGAGCCTGACTCATAGACTCATTGTGTCTCTGCTGTATTAAGCTTCTCTGTATAGACGTTTCCCCAGAAACTGTTGTTTTCAACCTGGGTGACTGGCATGTATGAAATCACTTAGCTCAGTGATGAGAAGCAATTGCTAGTATAGAGAGAATCAAAGATTGATTCTGGTCCTTGGCATGGGACTTGCTTTGGCTCCTTTATGGATTCTAAGGAAAGTTTGACTCCATTCTCAACCAAGTCCAAGGGTGATTTAGAACACCTTCTGACAGCTTTGGGAAGGATACAGTCCAGAGACGTGCGAACCCAAGAAATCCAGGCACTTCTATGGAGCCCCCCTTCCCTCTTTTATGACCTTATTTGAACTCTAACAAAAACTGCCTATCACGGGGGCTCCTGACATATCAATGTCAATTGAACTATCAAGTCCAATTACTGAAGGGATGCTACCCCAAAAGATACTCCTAGTGGTTGCTATGGGAATTGAAGACATTCTGCCTTCAAGAAGTAGTCGCAACTGTAGAGGGCTTCTCTAGTAGATTTAACCCTTTATCTGTGATAAAAAGTCACATGATACAAATGTACCCACCACAAATCCAGGTCTAAGGCTCCAACTGTGCATGCCAGGGCATTTGGGTCCCTAACTGGAATGAGGAAGGTTTGAAAGTTGAGATGTCAACAAGCCTGGATTAAGCATCTACTATGCTTTGGGGAGAAAAAGAAGGGTGAATACTGAATTTTGGAATGCTCTGGCAACATCATTATCGATTCCTGTCATCAGCCAAGGTAGCTTCCAAGTAGTAAGGGTAGGGGAGGAAGGGCGGAAGGACACTGGATACAGGTAAGGAACAATGATCTTTCTTCTCCCTGTCTTATGGATGCATATAATGGAAGGAGATCTAGGGGATGCCCTAGGTTATCCTCTGGTTTGGTTGAAGGTTGGTCACTATCATAGAGGGACAAGATAAACTTAACTAGGTGATCATGAGTACATTTTCTAACAGGTCTCTAAGTACAGACCAAAGACTGATGGTCCTTTAGCATGGCAGGATCCAGAGCTAGAAGAAAACTTATGGGTCTTGTAGACCAACTTGTTTTTTTTCACAGATGAGGAAACTGAGGATGGTCAAATAGTTTGTCTATGGTAATAGACAGTGTGGTACAATGAAAAAAAACCCATGATTTGGAATTAAAGTATTCAAGTTCAGATATATCTCTTCCATTGACTGCATATGTGAGACTCTGGTGAGGCATTTCCCTTTCTCTGGGTCTCAGTTTCTTCATCCCCAAATTGAGGAGTTCAAACTAGATTTCATCAGAAGTTTAAGCCTCTGATGTTATGAGAATCTTGAAGTTTCATCACCACTCATTAGTGGCTACACCAAGACTAGAACTTTTCTCCTGAGTCTTATTTTGTTGTTCAGTAATTTTCAGTTGTGTCTGACTCTTGGTCTCATTTGGGGTTTTCTTGGTCATGAAACTGGAGTGGTTTGACATTTCTTTCTTCAGCTCATTTTGCAGTGGGGGAAACTGAAGCAAACATGGTTAAGTGACTTGTCCATGGTCATATAGGCAGTAAGTGTTCTGAGGCTAGATTTGAATTCAGAGAGATGAGTCTTTCTGACTCCAGGCCCAGCACTCTATCCACTGTCCATCTATCTGCCCATCTAGCTGGTCTTAATCCTTAATTTTACAGATGCAAAAACTGAGGCCAAGAGAAGGAAAGTGACTTACTCAAGTCCACATAAGTAGTAATCAGTAGAGCTTTGTTCTATATTCAAATTCTCTTATTCCAATTCCAGAGTTCTTTTCACCATCCTTCTCTGCCCCTGGTGAACCCAGACCTCAACTGCCCTTCACTAAGTCCCTAGAGGATTTTTGGGAAGGGCTGTTTAGGAACAAAAGTAGGGGAAGGCTCATTTTTAAGAGACACTTTTCTGATCCTGTTTCATATTTCAGATTGGATCAGACAAGCAATCCGATGGGGATTGAATGAGTCAGAAGATTAGAATGGGATGTATAGTCTTTAATCTTCAGGCCATTGGGTAGAATCCAGACCAGACTGATATTAAAAAAAGAAGAAGAAAAAAGAAGGAAAGAAAGAAAAGAGGAGAGAAAAGGAAAAAGTCTTTGCAATTTGATTTAAAGAATACCAATCTAGGAACTTAAGGCAGTGATCTCAGTATTTTAGTCTTGTCCCTTGCTACCAGGTGCCCCATCCTCAGGGTTCCTCATGGATGAAGTTCTCTGTAGAGACATCTAGGGTAGAATGAACATGGAACCAGTCCTCCCTTCTTACCTCTCCCACTCTCTTTGCTGAAGTGTACTGTTAGGGAAACTATAAGAGATGCTATGGGGGGAGGGAGGAAGGCCATGGCCACCCACAATGTCATTCCTGGGTTCTGATTAAAGAGCAAAATGCCAATACTGACATTCTCATTTTCCTAAGACCCAAATTTGTTTTGACTTTTCGGTGAAGGGAGGGCTCAGGTTTCACGGGAATGGTCCTGGATACTGCTGCTTTTTTGACTCACAACCTAAAGCTGCTGGGGTGGTTTTTTTCCCCCTCATCAAATGCACAGAGAGGGCAATTTCCAAAGTGACATTGCTACGGATCAGGGTTGCACAACAAGATTATGTCAGCTTTCAGTTGGGAGTCGGGTTGTTGAGCAACGCCACTTGGAAGAGAGAGGTCACACACAGAAACCTGTCCAGCAGTTCTAAGAATTTTATATCTTTAAAAAATATTCAATATATTTCTTTATGTGTTAAAGCCCTAGTCTTTCCAAACCCCTGTTAGTGTTTTTCCAGAAATCTCCAGTGAACTTGAGATCAGGAAATCACTTTCCCCTTGATTGGCTAAGTTGGAGAGCTTTGTTAAATTGAGCTTTATTACAGTCAATATTGAAATCAGGAGAGAGCAGGGAAAAACCTAGGGAAAGGAGGAAAGAAGGGACTGCCCAGGAGACCTTCTGCTTACTGGGCCCTGAACTCCTATCCTTTAAAGCCTCCACTTTGGGTTTTGGTGAACTCAGTTTTAATTCTCTACCTCTTTCTTGAGGCCCTGATAGGTAAGCCTACATTTTGCTGGAAGTTGGGAATAGGACTAAAGGGAAGGATAAGGCCTGAGCCTAGGGAGCTCTCAGATAACTTCTAATGCAGTTCAACAACTTCTGTCCAATCGATAACCTTAGAGTTGCACAGAGTATTGCGAGCGACTTGCGCAGGGGCATGCAGCTATCATGTCAGAGGCAGTACTAACAGAAGTGCTGAGAATATGAAGATAAAAAACAAAAAAGTCCCTATCCTCAATGACCTTATGTTTGTTGGGATTGGGAGGAATACAACAACTTGTAGGCAGATAGATATATAAAATATATAATAAGTACAACATGATTTTGGAGGTGCAAATCAATAACTGGTTGAGTTGGAAAAGGAAAGCCAATTTTTTTTACAGATGAGGAAACTGAGTCTGAGAATGGTTGAATGTCTTGTCTATGGTAATAGGCAGTGTGGTATAATTGGAAGAATATGAGTTGAAATCAAAGTATCTGAATTCAAATTCAAGGTCTTCCATTGACTGTGTGTGTGAGTCCTGAAAGGAGGCAGAGCTTGGCCTGAACCTGTAAGAGTATGAGGGGTTTCGAAATTCAGAGAAAGAAGGGAGAATATCCCAGGTATGGGACACAAGCTGGGTGAAGGCTTACAGATGGGGGATGGAATTCCACATATAGGAAATATTAAGATGCGTAAAATTGACTTACACTTAGAGACTATGAGGGAACTATTGTATCATTAGCCTACAAAGATAGAGTCAAACTAGGAAAGGCTTTAATGTCAAACAAAGGCATTTGCATTTTAACCTAGAAGCAATAGGGAGCCATAACAGTTTCTTGAGTAGAGGAATTGCATAGTCAGCCCCCTCTCTTAAGACTAAGGAGTCGTATGGAGACAAAGGCCAGTAACTAGAAAACCATCTATGACTTTGTGGAATCTTCGGCAGCTAAATTACAGAGCATCATCCAGGAAGGGAGTAAAATCTAAGCTTGCTTGCCTCCCTTCTCCCTCACTCTATCAGGCAGCATGTGTGGGCTGTTTGGCCAGGGTCACCATAGTCAGTCTACCACCCATTGTCCCAGGATGAACTGAGGAAGTTTTTTGAGATGAGAGATTGTTGCCATCTTTCTTTCTGGCCCTGGCTGAAATGAGTCATGGGCACCAGCAGAGGACAAGGAAGGAGTCAACCTCACCTGACCTAGTGGCTTGGGATCTCACTTGGCTATAGCTCCCAACTGTAGACTTGGAAGAAAAAAGGCCCCCGCCTTGAATGTGTCACAAGCTCTCAGCAGTGACATTTCCTAACTATTGCGTTTTGGAAATAAAGGCAGAGCCAGGCATGATGGTGCATGTCTGTAGTCCCAATGTTTGGAGAGGGAAGGCTAGCAAATCTCTTGTGCTTCAGGGTGGACTATGCCATTTGTGTGTCCACACTACCTTTGACACCAGAATAATGATGCCTAGGGAAGCGAGAGTCACCAGAATGCCTAGAGAGAGATGAAATGGCCCAGGTAGGAAATGGAGCAAGTCAAATTTCTCATACTGATCAGTGATGGGATTAGATATGTGAGTAGCTGCTACCCTTCTAGCTGAGGTGATATGGGAAGACCTAATAGGAAGGAAGGAAGAACGAAAGAAAGAAAGAAAAGGAAGGGAGGAAAGAAAAAGGAAGAAGTAAATAAATAGAGAGAAGGGAAATTTTAGGTACTATGAAATTCTACTATTCTATCCAATTTACCCGTGAGTTTATTAAGGACCATACAGCTATGGTGCCCTTTATACCACTCTGAAATAGAGAATGTAATGCCTTATAGAGTGCTTCATGACTATTTTGCATTCCTTAATATCTAGGGTTTTTTTTCTTTAATGGAAAGTTTTGTGGGAATTTGTGTAAATTGTAGTTTACCTGCCACCTTACCAGTGCGATCACCTCCCTTGCCCTGTCCATTCTTCTGTCCTCATTTCTTTCCAGTGATCTCCAGAAGGCATGACTCCCAGACCTCCCAATATCCTGGCCACTTTCCTCTGAATGGGCTTTAGATGATCGTTTCCCCCTTCTTTTTAAACCTTCTTTTTAAAACTAGTTTCATCAGTGTAGAGAACACTGTTGAGGAACTCCAGCTACTAGTGAAGGTCAGCAACTCTCTTTTAACTGAGCAACTCTCTTTTAACTGATAGGCATAGAGAGTTGCGTTGGACCCCAAGAGGTTAAGTGGTTTTGTCACATGGACAAAATATGTCAGAGGGTAGACTTGAATCCAAGTTCTTCCTGTCTCCAAGCCCAAACTTCTCTAGTCATATAACCTTCTTGGTACTCAATTTCCACTTATATAAAATGAGAAGACTAGACTAGATGGCCTCTTAGGTTTCTTTCAGCTTTTGATCTGGAAACTATCTTCTTCTTTATCCATCATATATTCTTTATTACCTGTCAAATTTTAGGAATTTGCTGAATTACAAAATCCATAAGTTGACTGGTGATCTTAGGTATAACTAGGATGGGGCAATCATACCTTTTTCTTAGGGCACAGAAAGTTAAATGTTGCAAAAAAAAGTCACATGAACTCCTTCAGCACCTATAAGTTTCTAGAGGAACAAATATCCTCACTAAAGTGAATGTTTGAATAACATATTATTTTTCACCTGTGAATTCCAAAGTTGGAGAGTGATTTTTTTTTCTGCTTGCTCAAGCTGCCAAAATTGCTAGGTCCAATTATGTTAATGATTCTAAAAAAACAGGGAGCTATTAAGCAAAGGTTTCAAAGGCAAAACCAGATTCTAATCTCAAAAGGTGGGAAGAGGCTCAAGCTTATTTTGCATTTATTTTGCATATATGTCATATGTAACTGCATATGTTTATGTAGTTGCCTGACAGAATGTAAACTTCTTAAGGGAAGAACTGTTTTGCATATGTCTTTTCATCTGCAGTGCCAAGAAAAATCTTTGGCACATAGTAGGTACTTATTAAATACTTGTTCATTGGTTTAATGATAGATAATGTGGGGAAAGCACAGGATTTGGAGTCAAGAAGGGCATAGATTTGAATCCTGTCTCTGTCACTTACTAGCCACATGACCAGGAGAAAGTCTGGGCCTCAGTCTCCTCATCTGTAAAATGGGGATAAAACTTGTTATTACTCATCTCTCTCATTGCTCAACTAAGAATATAGTATGCATGTAGAAATGTCAAGCATTTTTCTTTGAGAAGAAAGTCAGAAACTTACAGGATGCTTCTGAAAGGAAAAGAGGTTTGAACAATATTGTGTCAGTAATTAATCTCCTCTTTTAAATTCAACTTTAGGGTTCTCCTCTTGTTAATCTGAAACCAAAGAGTAGTGAATGATTTGTGCTATTTTTAAAAATGTATTTCAATAGTAAATTCCTTGTGCCTTCATAGCCTTCTAAACAATTGCTCAGATTCTAGGAATCATGTGGTCACTGAAGAGAGGTAGCCAATGAATCCTTTTCCCATCATCAGTGCTTGGCAGAATGTGGGGATGGTTAGGACTGGACTGTCTTCAGCCATATGATGTCAGCCTGGTGAAGACTGCTATGACCCAGAAAACAGCACTCGTGGCCCAGCTCTGGGCAGAGCTGCATCTCGCAAATGGGGCACCTGAGCTCTAGGCAAAAGGGAAGTCTGAATTCTTGACTGACCTGCCATCCACTCCAGAATGCCTCCCAACCTGGTTTGTGCCTTCATTTCTAGTATTCCTTCATTGGGTTCATTCCAGAATCCTGAAAAAGGACCTGACACCTTAAACACGAATTTCAGAGGGAGAAGATAGCACCAAAATATTTCTAGATGTCTCTGCTTCTCCACCCTTCCACAATTTCAAAAGGCCCTCTTAGCACTTCCAATTTAAAAGATGGAGAAACGACAACAGTATTTGCATTGGTCCATCCTGGTGGAATCAAATATGATAAGGAAAATGGATCAAGGCAGAATTTTGAAGATTTTTTTTTCCTTGAAGCTCAGCTCTTTTCCACATCTTTTCTCTAGTAAGGATCCAGGTTGGCAGACTCAGTTCATGTCTCTTTGTAGCATTTTGGGAAAGACATTGTCAAGGCAACATGACTTTCTAGTAGAAAGGGAATTCTGACTCTTAGGACACGTGTGACCTTTGTCTCAATTTCCTCAGCTGTAAAACGAGGGGGTTGGATTAGATCAGTGGTTCTCAATTTTTTTTTTATCTCAGGACCCCTTTAATACCTTTAAAAATGACTGAAGATGTCAAATAGTTTTTTTTTTTTTTGTGATCCAAATCTATTGATATTTAACCTATTATAAATTTAAAAGCTTTAATATTATTATAAAATAATTTTGATCTCCTGGATCTTTGATGGGGTCTTGGAAACCCTAAAGGGGTCTTGGATCAGACTTTGAGAACCACTTGATAGCCTTTGGGTTCACTTATAACTTTAGATTCATGATCTGCTTAGTTATTTAACCCCTAGAGGCCTCAGTTTCCTAGGCTGCAAAATAAGGGGCTGGGACTAAATGGTCTCTGAGATCCCTTCCTGCTTTGGGACTAAGATCCCATGATCTAACTCATAAGAGCTTGGCCTTGATATCCTAGATAGCTTCCAAGTGAAAAGATCATGTTCCATGTACCTCCAATCCCCCAGGAATTCCATTTGGCTACAGAGCTCTTCATTCACTACTTTCAATTTCTTTGGAACGTTGATATCTTCCTAACTCTGATTTGTCTACACTGCATCTGGACTGTCTTCTCTCTGTTTGCAGACATTCTACGACTCAGGTTATATCATTTATCAAGATTCTAGAATTCTCTGTGACTTTGATGTGGTCAAGTAGGAGTATTTATACAAAATTAAATCAAACCCACTTGTCCCCAGTATATTCAGCTGGACAGTTTGGGCTATCTTGTCAGTTAATTGCATGACATTCTCCTTTGCATTGGACAGAGGAACAGACTCTTTCCTTGTAGGGAAATGCTACCAAGTTGAGGAGTTTGCTATAGATTAGATCTAACATGTAAAGAACTAGCCTTAGAATCAGGATGACCTAAGTTCAAGTCATACCACCAACATATATAGGCTGTAGAGTTTTGGGCCAGTGACTTAAACATTTGGTACCTTGTACAAATCTTAAAAACTGTAACCTTAGCCTGTTGGTATGGGATTCTCTCTTGAATTTGTTGTTCAGTTGTTTCTTGCTCTTTATGACCCCATTTAGGGTTTTCTTGGTGAAGATATAAATATAGAAAGATAGAAAAAAAGATTTAAAGTAGCTTTCCATTTTCTTCTCCAGCTCATTTTATAGATGAGGAAACTGAGGCAAACAGGGGTAAGTGACTTGACTGGGGTCACACAGCTAGTAAGTATCTGAGAATGGATTTGAATTCAGGAAGATGAGTCTTCCTGACTCCAGGCCTAGGCTTTATCCACTGTGCCTCCTAGCTGCCTGTCTTTTCAGTGATGAAGCTCATTGTCCTGCACCTGCATAAGAGACAGGGTTGAGTGGGCAAGAACAGGAGACAGGAGAAGTCCAGTCCCTTCAGTCTCTTAACATTCTTCAGCCTCTCCAGTTATTTTGGGCACATCCGACTTCGAGCTTGGGGAGATGCTAACTCCACTTCAGGTTGCTGAAGAGACAATAAGGCTCTGGAAAGACACTGACATGAGGGGAGCCACTAGCCTCCATCATGCCTCTATCTTCAGTTTGCTATACTCGAGACTTCAGGGCATTTCTCCTTGGGTAAGATCTAGGACTCTGTCTCTTGGCTGAGCTGAGTTACTTCACTCTCCATGGACAAGCTCCTTCACTTCATATTGTCTGGTACATATTCTCCTGTGCATGTTTTCCCTGATGTCTGTTTTATTATTGGTTTTGACAAATAGCTTCTGGGTTAAATGTTATGTGTGTACATTGTGGGAAGGTATTTGGTGGGAAGGAAGTTAAGCCTTGGATATAAAGCGTGGGTCCTCCTTTTCCCTCAAATTAATGAACAGCATTATAAAGTTTAGCTCGAACCTCAAAACTAAATCCCATAGACAAACAGCAGTCAAGGAAGCAGATAGTTATAATTCCAGTCTGGTCCCCCTTCTCTTTGAGGGAGATCAGAGTGGCCATGTTTCTGACCCAGACTTCCTGCCTCCCCTCTGGGCAAGAAATCAAATCTTTCTTGGAGAGGACTAGGGCAGAGGGTATCGGGAAGAAAGAGGCATGAGATGATAATCGACCAGCCCTTTAGCCACACTAATGACACCTCCATGCTACATGTGTGTGGGGGGGACAGCCTTACTGTATACTACCAGTTACAGAACAATTGCATTGGTAATAATATCAACTATTATAATAACTTTTGCTTATTATAACAATTATTGACTTTTCCAAGTGCTATTATTCCCATTTTAATGGCAAGTAAATAGAGAGAAAAGTTAAGTGACTTGATCAGAGTCAAACAGAGGCAGGACTCAAATTCATCTCCTGACCCTTCTTAAGTCCAGTTGCCTTTTCATTGTTCCAAATATTGAAGATGTAGGAAAATAGAATTTTGGAGCTGGAAGGGAATTTTCTAACCCAAGATATTACGTGTTTCCCTCAAGTCCAAGCTGGAATTCTAACCCAGAACTTTAAACCTCTGATTGAATGCACTATCTCCAAGCCTTTGGTACTTTTTACAGAATGGAGATGGCTCTGGATGAACCATACCCCTATTGATATAGGAGGAGAATCAGTAATGGAAGAAGGAAACATTTTCCAAAAGACTCTGACTTGGGGAGACTGGGTAAAGAAAGGTCCAAATCTTTCCTGTCACAAGGAAGAGTAACTTCAATATGTTTCTGTGAGACTGTAAGCTCCTCAAGGGCAGAGACTATCTTTTACCTTTCCTTGTAGTCTTAGGGCTTAGCATGATGCTTGGCCCATAGTAGGTGGTTAATATATACTAATTTCCTTATATCCTAGAATTCAGATCCCTTGATTCCCAGACACAATTCTTTTTCTCCCAGGTCTTCTATAGATTATATCTTTGGGCAGGAGAAGATGGAGGCTTTTAACTTGTGAAAACTCTATATTCATAAGGGATAAAAGTATCCTCCCTCAAAGAAACCAGTTCATGTAGACCACTGGAGGGCTAGAAGAGTAACTTGAATAGTTCAAGCCATATTATTTTCCCCAGGAGAAGGTAATCTCCGTGAGGGCAAGGATTATCTCACTTTAGTCTTGGGTCCCATGCAGGGCTGCCTGGTGCATAGTAGGAACTCAGTAAACTTCTGGTTTGATTCATTATTGTATATGATCTTTGTATCTTTAGCATCTATCATCTAATGTCTATAATTGTATGAGCAGGGAGGGACATTTGCTAGAGTCTCTTTTTAATTCCAGGATACATTTTTGCAAAGAGTCCCTGTTTCAACTTCTAGCTTATTACAGCTTTCAAGTTACTGACTAAAAACCCTTTTTTAGCTTCTCTGGACCATGTATTTTATTCTTTTCCTTGAGTCAAATCCCAAATAGTTTTTTTTTTTTTATCAAATTGAGATGACAAGAAACATTAGAACCTGGCTAAAAATGACCAAGGAGGTCATAGGATTAAGAGCAGGAGACACATTCATCTACTTATTGCAAAGATAAATAACTTTTATTCGAAGTGTTTCGGCTTTCACTAGTGGGGGCTTTGAGGGGGGTGGATAGGGAGTTGTAAAAGAAAGGGGGAAGGAAAAAACCCTGGCAAGATCCTAAGAGCTGAAGTTCGGTTCCTGGCCCAACCGCTGGTGTGGAAATTGCAGCCACAGCAATTAGTGTTTCCAGTTCACAGAAGGTCAGGCAATGGGGTTATCCTTGGAGCAGTTCAATGTTACTTCCAAGGAAAATCAGGACTAAGGAAATAAGAAGCCTTTTGCCCAGTAGTCAGCACATGAATTACTAATGGTTGGGTCCAATTTGCTTATACAAAGCTTGGGTCCAAAGCTGATAGGTAACTAGGGTGGGGTGACTGGAGCTCTTACCTAAGGCACAGAGAACCTTTATACTAATACTCTTTTTAGCAGGTAACTGAGTAAAATTAGCACCTAGTTAGTAATAATAATTATAAAATAGCTAGCATTCATATAAACATTTCTAAGGTTAGCAAAGAATACATATGTATCCTTTATATATGTTATTATTATAATAATATATTATACATATATATCCTTTATATAATCTAATTGGATCCTCACAAAAACCCTGTGAGGAAAGTCCATTATTCCTCCCATTTTACAAAGGAGTCTGAATCAGACTGATGTTAAGTGAGTTACTCAGGGTGGTCACCACAGTTAGTAAGTGAGGCAGGTTTTGAATTCAGATCTTCATTGTAAATTCCAAGGCTCTTAAACACTGTGCCACCTAGCTGTCTCAACTAATTTTCTTGGTAGTTAACAAGAATTATGAGTTTTAATAAGAAGCTACCAGATGCTGAGCTTCTAAACCCTCCTCCAACTGGCAGCCACATCCTAGATCAGTGGTAGGACCTACCTCTCTGGGAAATCCACTGTGTCCTGTTCCTTCCCTAGGGCAGATTGTAGCCCCGTGTGTGAATATTATCATTAATAAAGTCAAAGTTGTGGGAATGGAAGATAACTTTGAAGCCATCTAGTCCAGTCTTCTCATTGTACAGTTCTAGAAATGGAGACCTGGAGAAGTGACATGACATTACCTGTCCTGAGTCTGTCTCTCATCATTGGACAGGGCTTTCCCTCTCCACCCCCAGCTCCCCAACAAAACTTCATATTTCCAAGCCTGTAGTTTCTTCTTAGAGTCTCTCTTCCCCTCCAGCTTGACCCAGGACCATTTTTTGGGTTCTGGTCCTGTGTGCAAGATTTAATAATTATGGTTCTGATCAAAGACCTGACTGGTAAGGTCTGTGTTGAGAGAGGAGAGAATCAAGCCAAGCCAACCAATGGGTACCTTTTGGCCTCTAATATCCCTCAAATGACTGCATTTCTCTGCCATGCCACATGGTGTTTGCTTTCTGTACTCCTTGGAGCATAGAGAGCCTGTTGCTTTGATTATAAAACCAAACTTTCCCATCATAAATCAAAGCTAACTTATTGGCCAGAAAAATATTTCTGTAGCCAGTTGAGCCTGGTCTCTCCTAAGAGATGAACTCCTCTGCTTTAGTTTTTTTTCTTTTTTTTTAAAGCTAGGTTAAGGGTGTCTGCACATACCAGCCACACACCAGATGACTTCAAGGCATTTAAGTGATGTGCCCCAGACTTTAGAGATCAGCCCTAGGTTTTTCCCTCTTGGCTGTGTGCTTTGGGAAACTCTTTTTTTCCCTCAAACTTACATTTTGTGCTAATGGAAATTTCCACAATTGTCTACTCAGCTCTTCAAAGTACTTTATTAGAATGTGAGCTCCTTGAGGACAGGAACTATATATTTTTTCTTTCTTTAGATCCCCAATGTTTAGCACAATGCCTGAGAGTATTCACTTAACAAATATTCTTTTCCTCACTGACCTAACCTACAGAAATGCCATATGGACTTGGAATATTAATATATTTTATAATTTTCAGGGCAAGTGGCACAGTGGATAGAGTGCCAGGACTGGTGTCAGTGAGACTCATCTTCCTGAATTCAAGTCTGTTCTTAGATACTTACTATCTTTATGATCTTGGGCAAGTCACTTAACTCCATTTGTCTCCATTTCTTCATCTGTAAAATGAGCTGAAGAAGGAAATGGCAAACCACTCTTGCATCTTTGCTAAGAAATCCCCCAAATGGGGACTTAAAGAGTTGGAAACAACTGAAATTACTGAATAACAATAATAATATCATTTCCGAGCCTGTGTATGTATGTGTATGTGTATTTAAGACTTATGGTCTGACCATATTAATGGAAAGCTGAAAGATGCCTATTGGACTACCCCTTCATAAATTTCATCTCCATATTCAAGTACATGCCCAATAGGAAGAAGCAAGAATGTTGGAATTCCTTGGGAGAGATGGCTACCCCAGCCAAAAATATACCTACATAAAGTTCAGAGAGAAATAATAAAGGGAATACAATAAAACAACAACAACAACACTTACCTTCTAGCTTAGAATTAATACTGTGTATTGGTTCCAAGACAGGAGAGCACTAAGGGCTAGGAAATGGGGGTTAAGTGACTTGTCCAGGATCAAACAGCTAGGAACTATCTGAGGCTACATTGGAACCCAGGATCTCATGTCTCTAGGTCTGGCTCAACCCATTAAGCCACCTATCTATCCCCAGGGAATACAATTATTTGGCAGATGTAGAGTATATCAGCATTGGAAGGGTCTTCTCCAATCACATAATCCCACCTAACTGTCCAGAAGGTCCCTCACATTACATCTCTAATAGTTGGTCATCTGCTTGAAGACCTGCATTCTGGGGAGCCTGTCATCTCCTTAGCAAGCCCATTCCACTTTGGGCGCCCTCTCCATCCAAGACAGTCATCTCTTTAATTGAGGCCATTTGTTCAGGCTTGGCAAATTCAAAAAGTGAAAAGGTTGGATCCATAGGAAGGAACGTGCAGAAAATGGTTTCAATATGATCTTGTTTTTGCACTCAATACCCATTGATTGAGGGGGCTCAGCCAAAAACAATGAGAAAACAAGCCAACGCTAGTCTTACATTTTGACTGTATTAGATAGAGTCACAGCTGAAGTTCGTTATACGTTTCAGGAATAACAAAGCATCCATACAGCACAAATATTTGGCAGGGCTTCAGTTGATGAAACCCAGAGAAATTAGACAAATTATCAATCGCTGGCTCCCAAATTACACACGCGCACACACACATACATACACACACACACGCACACACAGAAATTAGATCCATTTTCAGTAGCTTTGCTTTCAAATTTCTTCATTCCATGAGTCACTGCTTCTCATTGCCAAACTAAATATGTCTATGAGTGGCTGGAAACTTTAATGGAAAGAAACATAAAACTCAAAATACGTAGGAAAAGTTAAGCTTCTTCATGGAAGACCTGTTGACTCGTACGTCAGGAATGTAGGGGACACAGGGGCAAGATGTTACGATGCCTTTATCTTTGGTGGTTTCAAGTTGGCGACCAATTGGAGTGAATAAACTAGTCAACAGAACTTTCAAATTGTGGAAAGCTTTCCAAGAGAATTAGTTTTTTGAAAACAACGACTACACACACATCACTGACCCAACTGAAAAAGAGGGATCATGGGAGGCATGTTGCCTAGAACACAGTGGGAATATAATAAGTGTCTGTCGATTGATTAAGGCTTGACTTCCTATACCTTGTACCCATCTTCAGTGTCATGGAAAATGAGAAAGGGTTCTTGTTAATAGAATTAAGACCTGGGCTAAAGATAAGTGTCTGTGCTCAGTGTATCACTTGCCATCTCCTTAGCATTTCCCTTGCCATATTTCAATCTCTCTGAGCTTCAGCTTCTTATCTGTAAAGCAGAAAACTTGCACTGTGCAGGTTGATGTGAAACTCAAGATTTGGACAAATGAGGCATTGCAACCAGGAGGATCTGGATTCAAATCCTGCCTCCGATTCTTACTAGTATATCCACAGGCAAGTCGTTTAGCTCAGTTTCCTCCTTAGCAAAGTGGGCATAATATCTGTACTACCTACTTCATAGGATTGCTGTGAAGTTCAGAGGAGGTCATACATATAAAACAGTTCACAGACTATCTAGAATTGTAGAAAGAGCAGTTTTGATGATCTAATGTCTTCATTAGTTCAAAGTATTCAGGAGGGGAGATATTGCCCCTCCTGACAAAAAGACTAACAAAATAATTGACATAGTTATTACTCATGATTCTTTTTACTTTTATTTCTACTAAGAATTACTTTCCATGAATTATTCCTATTAATAATATCAGCAGCGAGAGGTGGCCTAGGTCTAATCCTTCATCAATGTCTGGAACCCTTGGCTAGCAAACCTCCTCCACTGATACAAATCACTGGCTCATTTGCGGCTTAACTCCTTAGAGAATTAAATGAGGCACGGAAAAGGTAGATGACTTGCTGAGGATCCCACAGCCAGCACATGGCAAATTCAGGATTTAAACTCATGTCTTTTAGTAACTCTGACATAATGCTGTCCTTTAAATTCCTTATTTTTGTAATAGGAGTCCCAGAGAAATAGGGTGATATATCCAGAGACCCACAGGTCAAGTGAGAGAGGAAGAACTAGTTAGCAAAGTATCTCAGGTAGGATTTGAATCCAAGTCTTCCTGATCACCACTCCAGTGGCAAATAGCTTATGCCACTCTATACTGACAACACTTTATTTTAACATCAAAAAAATGCACTGAGTGATTTTGAGACAAAGAACGATGTAGTTGTTTAAAAATGGCTAGTTTCTACCTTATTTGGGTCCCCATGGCTAGTACAGTGTCTGATGGATAGTAAATGTTTATTAAGAGCTTGTTGATCAAGTAAATAAAATTATTCTTTTTTTAAACCCTTATCTTCCATTGTAGAACCACTACTGTGTATTGGTTCTAAGGCAGAAGAGCATTAAGGGCTAAGCAGGACTACCCATCTCTGGGCTTGGCTCTCAATCCACTGATTGAGAGCCAGCTGCCCCCTAAAATTATTCTTAATAAATGATGACAGACTAAGATAGTTAATTGTTAAATAAATGAATGGCTAAAACAACTCAACACTTAAAAATGCATGCTGAGGGGCAGCTGGGTGTGGCACAGTGGATAGAGTGGCAAGCCTAGTGTCAGAAGGACTTGGGTTCAAATTTGGCTTCAGAAATTTCCCAACTATTATAACCCTGGGCAAACCACTTAATCCTGATTACCTAGCCCTTGCCACTCTTCTGTCTTAGAACTGATACTAAGAAAGAAAGGTTAAAAAAGTATATGTTGATTGATTAACTAAAATTACTCTGGGTAGAGATGTTCAGATTTCTACTCTGATGACTGCCTCAAATTGATGGCCAGTCTATTTTTTTAATGGCCATCCTAAAAAAAAAAATCAGGTTTGACAATTAGGAAGTGGGGATGCACTCAAAATCATTTGAAATAACTAGTACAAACAATTTTTTTATTTTTAAAGGCAAGGTTATAAAATGATTCCTAGCCCATGAATCTTCTGATTTGTCAGAATCAGTTTTGGGTCATTCCAGGACCAATAATGATCCAGCCTTTGTGATTGGACCCTGACTTTCAACACTCCCTAGTGTCCCACAATCAGATGATGTCAGAGCTGGAAGGAGGCTTTGGGTCTAGACCAACCCATTCATTTTCCACTGGAAGGTAAGTGGGGAAAATGACATCAAGTGAAATTTCAACAATGTATTTGAAGGGGAGGGAAAGCTTTTCCTGGGAGAGGAGACTAAATCCCTAAGATTGGCCAGAAATTGCCCAGGATTCCCAAAAGTGCACTCCCTCCCCTGGTTTTGCACATATTAGGACTTGACTGCATGTGGGTTGGCTTCATGCCGACTTTCCCAATCATATGTCAATGATGAAAGGTCTATTTCATCAGGGAAAATGGCGCATCGTCCTGGTACTTATGAGAATTGGCTACATGATGGGCATATTTTTAAAGTTAAAAGAAGGGATATTGGAATCCAGAAGATAATGAATACAGCCTGCTGTAGCTTAAAGAACTTTGGATTTAGAGTCAAAGGAATTAGCTTTGGATTCTGACTCTGCTGTTTAGTAACTATGTGACTTTGGACAAGTAATTTTACCTCTTTTGTCTCTATTTTTTTAACTTTGTAAATTAAAAGCTTAGACTACATCATCTCTGAGGTCTTTCCTAGCCCTAAATCTGCTAGAGAATTCTTCAGAATCAAAGAATCTACTCCATTGCATTAAGACTGTAAAGAGGAGGGCTTTTAGGACAGATTCTGCAGAAAATGGAGTAAAAATCCCTCTTGGTCTGGGGCAGTGTTGACTTTTGAAAACTCCAGCAAAAATGACTGGCCCAATAACTCATCACCGTGCTTCAGATTTTCCAATAGCCTTGTGTTATAAAGTCATTCCAAAGCAGCTTGAGCTGAGTTGACATTGGAGAGAGCAATCCAAGAGTAGGAGTGATAGAATATACAATAACAGTCTGACTGTGACTTTAAATGGAACCTGGGAAGGAGAGACCCCACTGGAATGGCCTGGGTTTGGGAGACAGTGACAGAGAAACACAGAGACACAATGCCATGGTATACATTTGTGGGAATGGGTTTTCTAACTGTTTCTGTGGCATTATGTATCAGCATTAATGAAGATAATCAAAAGCACTTCTCACAGCACAGGTTCTTCCTTCCATTTTACACTTAACATCCAAGTCTGAAACAGTTATGGTAAAAGTGAATGGAGGGTAGCTAAGTGATACAGTGGATAGAGTGCCTTTCTTTCTGAGTTCAAATCTGGCCTCAGACACTTAGTAGCTATATGACCCTGGGCAAGTCACTTAACCCTGCTTGCCTCAGTTTTCTCATCTGTAAAAAATGAGCTGGGAAAGGAGATGGCAAACCATTCCTGTATCTTTGTCAGGAGAGTCCTAAATGGAATCATGAAGAGTCAGACATGACTGAAAAATAACTCAACAAGAACAAAAAGAATGAAGAATCTAGGAAGTCAAGAAAATTTCTTGGGTTCTTGTCCCAGCTCTGACCATAATCATGTCACTTTGAACAAGCATTCTTGGGCCTCAGTTTCCTTATCTGTAAAATGACTGGGTTGTCTTTGGTGATTTCTAAGGTACCTTTTAGCATTATGGTCATAAAACATCAGCTCACATTGTATTTAACTTTTACTGAAAATTATATGTACATATATAAGCTCATTTGATCTTCAAAAACAACCTCAGAGCAAGATAGGTGTTATTATCCTACTCATTTCATTGATTGGGAAACTAAGGATAAACAGCTAAGTGCCTTGCCTGACTTCATACACAACCAGTAAGAGTCTGTGGGATTCAAACCGAAGTCTTCCGAACTCCAAGCCCAGTACTCTACTACCTACAGAAGAGATTAGGAGGTCATAGAATTTTGAGCTGGAAGGAAGCCTTTAACCTTTGTGTGTATGTCATGGACTCTATTGGTCTCATGGGTCCTGTAAGCCTGTAACTCATATAACTCTGTAAACCCTCTCTCAGAACTTTTTTAAAGCTCATAATTAAAAGAAATGTTAAATTTCAGTTGGTGGCTATTCTGTCATTTTTCAGCCATGTCTGACTCTTTGTGACCCCATTTGGGTTGTCTTGGCAAGGATACTGGAGTGATTTGCCATTTCCTTCTCCAGTTTATTTTACAGATTAGGAAAGTGAGGCAAACAGGGTCTTGCCCAGGATCACACAGCAAGTAAGTTCTGAGACTGGGTTTAAAGTCAAGTCTTCCCAATTCCAAGCCCAGTACACTATCCATTGTGTCATCTATATTTCAGTTAGATATTAGTGTTTTTTCCTCATCTAAATTTATAGACCCTTTGCAATCTCTCTGGACAAATCCCTTGGAGGTATTCAATTTAACCCCCCCCCCCAGTATAATCTTTTACAAATGGGCAACTGAGGTCTAGAGAGATTGAGTAACTCATCCACAGTTACACTTGGCAACAAGTAGCTAAACTGGGATTTGAACCCAGATCTGCTGAGATCAGATCAGTTTCCCTTACCACATAGACCATACTGCCTTCTACAGGCTGGACCATCATGTAAGAATCCAGTCTTTGGATGTTGCTTTTAGAAGTCACATTGTGACTTTCCTGCCCTGAAACACTGCCTGAGCATTTAATGCAAGAGGTTTTCATTAGAAGACTGTGTGGTCTCTGCCAGTTGCATAATTCCTCTTTGCAACTGTGGCGGCTGCTGATCAAATATTGCAAAGCCATTAATTATCTCAGGACAAATGCAGAGGGCCCTGTGCAAAGGTTCAGACCAATTGAATAAAGCAATATGCCAGGAGTAAAGTAAGTAAAGGGTTTTTCTTGGTATTTAAGGTTCAGTGAAAAAGTGAGAGGGGACCTCCATGCCAAGAATGAATGCCGGCTCTAGCCGAGTGCTTCGTTAAGTGGCGTTAGCCAATATGAGACTAAACAATGCATTAAATAGGCATACAGCTAACTGCAGTTAAGGAATCAGATGTCAAGTAACAGTTTTTTTCTTCTGGGTTTTAAACATGATCTAGTCTATAGATAAAGACAAACAGAAAGCAATGTTGTCATCTCCTTAGCCTAACAGCTAATAAGGTCTGGGGACTTGAACTTCCAGAGAGAGGAAAAGTCATTCCTTTGAATCTCCCAGGCTGCTGGAATTTTCCTGGAGAGGTGTTTCTTGGAGTGGTGTTGCCATGGCATCTTGCCCAAAGCTGCAGCTCCAGGGGAGACCTATCCCCCAAATGCACCAAAGGAGTCATCAAGATCCTTGCCAAATTAAATGCAAGCCCAGGAATGCTGGGAGCTTCAGAATCCCAAATCTCTGAGCTGGAAGAGATTGGAGAGTTTTGTCTAATCCAACTGGCACCTGAACTGGCACATCCTTGATAAATATCCTTTGAAAGCAGCTATCTACATTGGACTTGAAAATGTCCATTAGCACCAAGATTGAGCATTGAGGCAGCAAGAAGGCCTGGATTTGAATCCTGCCTCAGGCAAGCCAGTATAAATTTTCTCATCTGCAAAAATAGGGTTGATGATATTGTCTACTCTGTGGGATTGTTTATGAGGCTCAGATGATATAATGTATATAAAGTGTCTGGTAAACCCAAAGCTCTATGGACATATACACTAGTATATTTGTCCAGATTTGTGATTTTGTTGTAGATTTGTTATCATCATCATCATCATCATCATCATCACCAGCATCCTCATCTTGTTCTTGATGTTTTTGATGGGGCTTAGATAGAAATAGTCAGTATACTGCTATTGAAATGAATAATATTAATTTCCATTTAATATTCTGCTATGAATAAAATAACTGCTTTTTGTAATTGAACACTGGAACATCAGCATCCCCTCTGTAGACTTATTGAAATCATCTTTAAGACAACTTCAGTAGCAGACTGAATGATGGGAATAATGTGAGCCTCACCCTTTTCCCACATGGTTTTAATTTCTTCTGCTGGGTCTCTAGATTTTGAAAGCTTTCCATTCCCCGTAGTTTGGAGAGCCCAAGTATTCTTCTTATTAATAACAACAACTAACATTTCTAGAACACGTGAGAGTTTACAAAGCACTTTGCATCCCTTGCTCTATTGGGATCTTCACCAAGCCCTCTGAGAGAGGTCTTAGGACTATTATTATCCCTTTCTTTGATGGGAGAAACTGATGCCCGATGAAGTAAAAAAATCTTATCCAGGGTCAGATAGCTCTTAAGAGACATGTGAGACTTGACTCCAGGTCTCCAGTCTTCTTTTACTATGTTGTACATGCAACAACGGAGGAGAGACCCTGTAGAGTAGGGGCATTCCTATGACAAATACATAGATCGATATATTTTATTTAAACCTAGCTTTTCAACGTGCTTCCTGCATAGTGTAGCTCAATGATTCCCACTTAGGGGTTTTTCAACTCAATGCTCCACAAATTCTTTCACAGCATCTTATGCGGGAAAGAATTGCTCGATTAGGTTTCAATTGCCCTATTTCGTCCTATGACAATAGATATATACATGTTTGAAACTTTTAAGTTTATTTCTGTGGTCATTTCAAGCTTCTGGTGGACAAAAGTTACTGTAATTATTGCAAGACCTGAAGTGACTAGAATTCACTGTGGTTAGATCTCTGGGAATCAGAAAGACCTGAGTTCCAATATAGCCTCAGACACTTCCTAGCTGTGTGACCCTGGGAAAAGCACTTAAATTCTACTTTCCTCAGTTTCCTCAACTGTAAAATGAACGCAACAGTCACACTTAAGTCCAAGGATTATCAGGATCAAGTGAGATTTGTAAAGCACTCAGCATAGTACCTGGCACATATTAGGCGCTTAATACATGCTTGTTCCTTTAATAAATACATCTAAAAGAATATTAGGAATAGAATATTAAATCACTCTGGGGTTGACAAAATTTATATTGTTGCCATTGAAAGGGTCTGCAGAATCAAAACCACTGGTTTAACCGATGGAATATCTATATGTCTGGAGTCAGGAAGATTGTAGTTCAAATTCTGCCTTGGATATTGTCCAGCTGTGCAATATGACCTCCAATGCCTCTTGGCTATGTGACCCTGGACAAGTCATTTAACCTTAATTGCCCTAGCCCTTGCCACTCTTCTGTCTTAGAGTGATACTAAGGCAGAAATTAAGGTTAAAAAAAAAGAGATATTTGCAGGGCAAGGGGAGGTTTTCTTAAATCTAAAATGCTCCTGGGCCTCAGTTTCCTTATCTGTAAAATGGAGTTAATAGCACCTTCTCTCCCATAATGTTATAAGGACCAAATGAGATAAACTTTATAAAGTGCTTTGCATAATGTAAAGCACGTTGCATGCTGCCATTATTTTCATTTGGATTATTTTTGTTATTATCAATCACAATATTTTAATATAATCAAACTTCTGATTTCATTGGTCTAGGGAATTCCCAGGGATAAAACATTTACTAATCTAGTTCTACAAGTCATTTGCTGTAATTTGCAGGGAGGCTCCTAATAATTGATAGTATTATTGTTGTTGCTGTTGCTGCTGCCATCGTGTAACTATAGTTAGTCTTTCCAGACAGTAAAGAGTAGGAAAATCTTTGAAAGGGAAGACTGTTACTGTTTTTGCAACTTCCTCTCTTCTTCTTGTGGAATGATTCAGGATCAATCTGCCCACACTGGAATATCTGCTCAGTGTCTGTCCTCTGGGTATTTTGCATTTGGGGGATTGATTGATTGACTTCTCTGTATCCATGTTGCTCCTTTCCTCTCTATGACTACCTGTCCCTCTCCTCCTTGAGGGCAGGGATTTCTACATTTCTGTATGTGTATTTCTGTTCTTGCACAGTGGATAGCACACAGCAGAGACTTAATAATGCTCTTTGATTTATGTTGAAAACATTTAGTAAATGCTTTTTCTTGTTTTTAAACCCTTATCTTCTGTCTTAGAATTGATACTGTGTAATGGTTCCAAGGCAAAAGAGTGGTATGGGCTAGGCAATGGGAGTTAAGTGACTTGTCCAGGGTTACACAGCTAGGAAGTATTTGAGGCCAGACTTGAGCCCAGGACCTCTCTATCTTCTGAGTCACCTAGCTGCTCCTAGTAAAAGTGTTTTGATTGATTGATATAGGAGATACTTAATAAATGCTTATTTAGGATATCTACTATTTAGTAAATGCTTGTTGGACTGAATGGAATTGAATGGAGCTGAATTCTCTTGATAGGAGACAGCATACTGTAATGTTTAGACCATAGTCCATGAGTCTAGCCAGTCAGTCAAGAAGCCCCGTCTCTGCCACTGATCTCCTGCATGATCTTAGGCAAGTCATCAACCTTCTCTAGGTCTCAGCTTTCTTATCTGTAAAATGAGGGAGTTGGACTGGGGAGTGTGTCTCATTTATGTAGTTGAGTTGATTCAGTCATGTCACTTTTCATGACATCATTTGGGGTTTTCTTTGGCAAAGAAGTGGTTAGTCATTTCCTTCTTCTTACAGATGAGGAAACTGAAGCAAAGCGAATTAAATGAATTGCACAGGGTCTGTTCTTACTGTATTAGGTTATGATGCTAGGCCTGAAACTTTGGAAGAATATATCTCTTCTTCTGTTATTGTCTGTATTCCAGACAGCCTCACCAAGAGGCAACCTAAGTCAGAAATGGGATATCTGGTTTGGGGGTTCTGCCTCCAATATTGACTGTGAAAGCTGAGGTAATTCCCCGACTCTGCATGGTTTAATTTTCTCATCTGAAAATCAGGGCTATTATTATTATTATTATTATTATTATTATTATTACTAATTACTAATTTCTGTAGAAGATTGTCTTGAGAATAAAGGAATAGAATATTTTGTTCCTTCAGTAGTTCTATGATCTTATTTCCTTGGAAGAACTTTTCAGTGATTTAGAAGTGGCAACACATCCATGGCTGTTTGGTTCTTTTATAACTCTTGTCTTTATCTTTCCATAAACTCATCCCAGTAAATCTGTACAATGTTGCTAATAATAATGATCATGGTAGTAATGATCATAGACATATATTATATACACATATTATATATATATACATATTTATTCATATCATTTAAGACCTACTGATTGCTTTACATCTATTATCTCATCCGACATTTACAACAACCTCATGAGGTAGGGGCTCCTTTTATCCCCATTTAAAAGATAAGGAAACTGAGGCTCAGGAAGTAATAGTGATTCATTTATATCACACACCTAATTAACACCTGAGGTAGAAACTGAATCCAGGACTTTCGGATTCTAAATCTAGTACTCTAGTCTCCATACCATGGCAAAATTACTTTAAGAAGGTAACTTGGGAGATTTAAATGCACTATATAAATACAAGGCTTTATTAGTATGGTATTGTCACTGCATATAATAATTGTTTTTTCTAAACTCTTATCTTCTGCTTAGAATCAATACTGTGTATTGGCTCCAAGGCAGAAGAGTGGTAAGGGGCTAGGCGATGGGGGTCAAGTGACTTGCTCAGGGTCACACAGCTAGGAAGTGACTGAGGCCAGATTTGAACCTACGACCTCCCATCTCTAGGTCTGGCTCTCAATCCACTGAGCTACCCAGCTGCCCTGTAATAATTATATGGTGATTATAAGTAATAATATTAATAATAATAAATATACACAGGAAGGATAAGACACCTCGGCAAAAGAGCTTTTTGATGAGTGTATAGAGGAATGCAGAGTTTAATTGTAATGCTCAGATATTTGGTAAAAAGAACCTGTTTGAGGGAGGAGAAGAAGGATCATAGTTCTACAGCAGGAACCATTAGGTCTTCTAGTCCAACCCCATCTTTTTTATAGACAAGGAAACTGAGACCCATATTAGTGAAATGATTTTGGCTCATAGATTTGAAGCTGGCAGGGCATTTCATGTCAACTTGTCCAATTCTGCCATGGTATAGATTAAGAAAGCACCTCAGGGGGTTAAATCATTTGTCTAGGTTCACATAGGAAATAAGCATAGGAGGCAAGATTAGATCCCAGGACATTTGCCTGCAGAGCAGGTGTTCTCCACATTGTATCATACTGCTTCCTTAAACTGTTGAGAGAAAAGCATCTTGGAATCCTTTAAGAAATTGAGGCATTGTTATTGGGTTATAATGATGATAATATCAAGATTATGAGAACCAGCCCTCTCATATAGGCTGATTCGCCTCATAAGGAGGAATGTGAATCTATCCTCACCAAAGGTACCTTAATTTCTATTTGCTGTGTAACCAATGGACGTCTCTGACCACAAGGGGGAGAAGCTAGGAGTCTGGATGGATCAGTTCAAACCCAGCACCTTCATTGTTGAGAAAGCACCATCTTTGGATACAAAGGGTAGCCCACCACACTTGTTTATTTAATAACAGGGTAGTTGATTTCCGAAATGCTCAGGGTGCCTTTTGGGCCAAGTTTTTGTAGGTTGAAAGCTCTCATTAGTACCCTCTAATTAGAGGATCATTTAGAGTGTAGTTAACGTTTTGGGAACCAATTCTATTCATAATCACCTATCAAGCTTGGTGGTCCCAAGGCATAACTATTAAAATAATTACAGTCAGGTAAAATACTACATATGAAACTATAACACAATGCATTAAGGCAATTGGTTTATGGTGCCTAGAACATAATAGCTCCTCAAAAAACATTTCCTGGATTGAATTAGGTTTTGTAAACTCTTGACAAAACCAAGCTCTTGAAGGTATCTTTAGAGATGGGTATATCCTGCTTCCCTGCCTCTTGACTGGTCTTCACCTAAACCAGCATCTGGTTGTCTCCAATATTTTTTTTTTGTGATCATTGCATGTTATGGTACCTATTCTTCCACTAATATTCTCATAGAATACCTAGCGTTTGAGTCTAGAAGTTAATATCTCTTACTACGACCCATGGGTCAGACTTGACCATTCATTCTTCATTTGGAATTCAATCTCACAAAACATCTGTGAAACTTGGGTTAATTATGGATGAGGTCTTCCACTCTTACTAAAAATATGGCTATGGGGAAAGGAAGGCTTATGAAATACTTTCACTCTGAAGTCATGGAAATGTGGCTTATGTGAAAAAATATCATACAGTCTCTGAGTTGTAGGGGAACTCAGAGGTTATCTGGGTTACCTGTCCCTGATTAAGAATCTTCCACCCCTATAGGCGATCACCAGGCTTCTGGGGATGGGGAACTCATTTCTTCTCCAGTATTACAGTCCATCTTGGGACAACTCTAATGGTTAGAAAGATCTTTTATTCTACTGAGGTCTTATGGGCAATCTTGAGGAGTAGTATGGTATAGTGGAAAGAGTACTGGGTTAGGAATCAAAGGACATGACTTCAAATTTATACTCCTATTTACCTCCTGTGTGAGTTTGAACAATTGAATGAGTCTCTTTGGGGTCTAGTTTCCTCATATTTCAAATGAGGTGTTTGAATTAGAAGTTGCTTTCACCTCTAAATCTATGATCTTTGGATGCAATGATAATAATTAATTGAATAGATGAATAATATAACATGTATAAGAGGTTGAGAGATTTCTCTCTATATTCCTGAAGGAGTAAAACAAATGAGCACAAAACCTGTAATGTAAAAGACCATGAAAATATAAGCCATTTTCATAGCCCTTTATGTTAACAAGAGCTTTCATGTACATTAAAATTTGGGCTTTCCAGTGAATTCTAGGACTGTTATTCTCTAACTTACATTTTTTACACCAAAAGTCATTCTGAAGAATGTAAACCTTGAGGGCAGATATCTCCTTTTCCTATTCCAAAGGGGGTAAGAAGAGAATTCAATAAAAATTTATTGATGACAGTTAATACCCATAAGAGTACCTGGCTGAGATGCAAGGCGCATTATCAATCTCTTTCTCTAATGCAACTGATTAATTTAGAATCAGTTGACATCTTGGTCATAAAACAGTAACTATTACCACTAACTTCCAAACATTTTGGCAGTCTTAAATATTGCTGAATATTTCTGGTGAAACCTAGTAAGAAAGAGGAGAGCTGAAATCTTGCAAATTCATATTGACATCTCTCTTAAACTGGGATTCCTCCGGTTATGAGAGTGTCTATCTCATTTGCTTATCTTGGAGGGAATTCACCAGGGGATATCTGATTGGGAGTCTTCTCTATGTTGGGTTTGGATTTGGGAAAAAGAATATTAGACTAGGTTTGATGGAAGTTGGTTAGAAAATGAGTCTGATGGAAAGGAATGAGACTAAGAGATGATCTTAACAGTTTGTTCTCCTTGGAGTAAGAAGAATATTTTTGTGCTCTGAGGATGATGATCAGAAGGGCCCTTAGATGGATCTTATGTCAGAAATCACTCCACTTTGTAAATCAGCAGAAACAATATTGTCTCACAGATAAATGAAGCAATGAGAATAGTATGAATAGAGGATCCCTTGAGTTCAGAGGATACTTTTCTCCCTGGAAGTCATGTTCCAAACATCAGAAATTTTCAGACATTGCTCTTACTCCTTGAATTTACTGAATTAGAATTTCAGCAACAACCTTTATTCACCCCTCCTCCTGGAGAGGAGGAAAGGGGAAGATCCTTGGATTCCAAACCTAACCCTAGGAAACATGCAGAAAATGGTTTCTGTGATCATTGCTAAAGAATTTGGATTATCTTGTGGGGGTGGTGAGCATATGTAACACAATTATAAAGATCTAATAATCTCTGCTCTCCAGCCTGTTTTTTTTTAATTCACACACAGATAAGCTTCATGGGTACAAAAGGATTCTATTTCTATGGTCTATGCAGTGGAGTCTTGGAGTAAGCCACATTACATTTTCCAGTTTAAATGGCTAGTCAGAGGATGACTTTTTGGAATGCTCATGGTTATTAGCTGCATGGGGCAGCATGGGCCAGTGCATCTCCTGTTCAATTTGAAATCACAGGGCTGGAGTTTGAATCCTGGCTCTGTTACTTATTGACTATATGATCTGAGTTAAGTTACTTAATATCTTAAGGACTCCCTCATCTATAAAATGAGCGAGGTTGGTCTGTATGACCTCCAAGGTCCTTTCCAAATCTGTGATTCTTGGATTTTTTAAAAATAAAGCTTTATGGATATTTTCCTTTTCAAAATCAATGCTATTCAAATATGGCCTCAGACACTTCCTAGCTATGCGACCCTGGACAAGTCCCTTAACCCTGAATGCTTAGTCCTTGCTGCTCTTCAGTCTTAGAATTGATGCTAGAAAAGTAAGGGTTATTTAAAAAAAATTAAATAAAATCAAAATAAAATCCATGCCATTTCCTAATGATTCTGTCTCCTCTGCCAAGCACTGAACCTTCATTTCTAATAAAGGACACTTAAGCAAAACAAATTTGACCATGTATAACAAAGCATGTCTCATTCCACACCTATTAGTCTCCTTATAAGAGGGAGGTATATTTTATTATTAGTCATATTTTCTTTTTGGCAGGCCTAAACAAAGTGGAGACCTAATAGGTAGTTAAATGAATGGAAGCAGGAAGAGAAGATGATTGAAATTCATAAAAAATCCATATTGGGCTAAGTGGGAGACAATGAAATTTTGAAAACTGAATAATGAACAGTGATTCACAGAAAGATTGGACATTTTTAAAATAACATTTTATGTCAGAAGGTTACTCCTCCAAGTTCAATTTTATGTTTAAAAAGCCTTTTGATTTCTTTAAAATTCATTTATATTCTGGATTTGTTAATATGCAGTTCAAAGAATTAGAGAGAAATGATCTCTCCTGAGAAAATAAATTATCTCCACTTCATTCAATCATTGCCTAGAAATGGATAACCATCCATTCCATAGGATGGTAGAAGGCACCAAACATAGGACTGTCCCTCCCCAACCTTTCCCTTAAAGAGGGAGCTCTCCAGAATCAGTAGAGAGATCAAACAATCAATCATCTCTAAGCCTGGAGAGAGAAATGTGGGAAGAGGATAAGAGAGGAGAATCTCTTCTTTAGAGCTGAGAGGAGAACTGAGAAAACTTTTCTGCCTTATGGTGATGCAGACCTTTCAGGATGACTCATAGTTGACGTGGGCCAGAATCTCATTGCCTGGGTCTTAAGAGCCAGTCAATGACCAGTGGAAGTCTGAAATTCCATAGAGCTTCTTAGGAGAAGTATCTGGTTCTGGAATCCTTCCCTGCCCTATGTTGTGGGACAAAGTGAATCCAGGGGGTTTGATTAGCTTGAATGCATTTCACGAGTGTATATTGTAACCGGGAAGATCTAAGCACCCCTGAAGCATTAAAATGACATGCTGTTAGTCAGCTCTCACTAAAAAACAAACAACCCTACTGTGCCTTTGGTTCTTTTCATGAAGATTCCCTTTCCTTTGAAGAGTAAGAAACTATAGTTCATCAGATCTCCCAAATCAATGCTAAGCTTTTCCTAAAATCACAAATTGGATCTTCCTGAGAACAAACTGGGACTTCAGTTTGCATGTATAATGTCTCCACATTGTATTAGTCGCCATGACCCATGTCCCATCATTCTAATTGGTCTCAGCACCGATCATCTAGATAACCTGGTAGTCAATTTCTGCCTGTGGGTCTTTTTCATCTTCCTCCAAAAGGATAAAGCATTTGGAGCTGTAATAACTCTCTGAGATGGTCCTCTGGATTACTGGCCTCATTTTGTAGATAAGGAAGGGGGGCCAGTGCAGTGGAAAATGATTTTTCTGTGGTTGCCCAGGTGAGGGAAGAAAGCAGAAAGAAACCTGAGTCAAGGTTAGAATCCAGGTCCCCTGACTCCTGAATTGGCATTCTTTTCAGCATAGCACAGGAACATATATTTAACCCAGAATTAGGTATTCTTTGAAAATAAGTATCTGTGCTTCCATACACATCCAGACATGCACATACCTTCCAGGCCATCTTGTCCAATGCCCTCATTTCATAGCGCCTAAGATCACAGATTCAAAGCTGGAAGGGACCTTCTATCTCTTTCCATTTATATTATAGGGGAGTAAACCAAGACTCAAGGAAGTTGTGACTTATAGGATCACAGAGTTAAAGCTGGAAGGGATGTCCCTCTGGTCCAATCCCTTCATTAAAAAAAACAAAGTAAACAAAAAAAATATCTTACCTTCTGTCTTAGAACCAATACTGTGCATTGTTTCCAGGGCAGAAGAGTAGTAAGGGCTAGGTAAAGAGGGTTAAGTGACTTGCCCAGGGTCACACAGCTAGGATGTATCTGAAATCACATCTGAACCCAGGATCCTGGCTCTTAATCCACTGAGCCACCTTGCTGCCTCACCAATCCCTTTTATCATCATTTTATACAAAAGCAGTCTGAGTCATCTAAAAATAAGTGACTTGCCAAACATCTTAAGTGAGAGGGGCAGAATTTGAACTGAGATCCTCTGACTTCCTGCTGTTACCATGCTGCTTTAAGGGTAGAGAGAATCAAGAACAGTGAAAAACCAGAATATTAAACATTCCCCAGATGGCTTCCTTTGCCAACTTTTCTCTGAAACATGATGCCTATTTCAAGGCGAGGAATCTCAGAGGTTGAGCAGAGCAGCCAATGGTGGGTCCTATGGTTCAATGTCTCACACGTGCATACTCTGCTGTTGGGAACCCACAGAAGCAAACACTTCCAACACGAGGAGTTAGGGACCAGGGAGAGGGCAACTTACTGAAGTAGAAACCTCTTTCTCCGCATACAAACTGGAGGGCATCCACCAGCTCGGCACCGCAGAGTGTCTCTGGCCCCGCTGTGGCTGAACTGGTCAAGGTGAGCAAGCACAGGGCCAGGTAGAAGAGATGGACAGAGGACACAGTATGCATCTTCACCTGCCAAACAAGCAGAAGCATTGTCATATTTCCCCAGGATGAGGGGTCCCAAACTCCAGCATTCTATAAGACGGCAACCACAGAAGGATCAGAGTTGGCTTGATAAGCCAGGAACAAAAGAGAATAGAAAGCAATAGGAAAGACTCCAGAAACCATCAACTCCTTCCCCTTCCTCTTCCTCTTCATGTTTCAGTTGAGAAAATTGAGGCTCCCTAGAGTTCAGTGACTTAGGTGATTTGTCCAGTAAATGAGAATTTGAACTCAGAGTCTCTGATTCCAGAATCAACATTCTTTTCATTGTGCCCTCCTCCTTTTTTTGATCATCTCTGTAAAGTGGTATTCTAGTGCCACTTAAAGAAACCCCAAACCCCCTTTCCTTCTGTCTTATGGTCAATACCATTCTATGGCAGAAGAGTGGTAAAAGGCCAGGCAATGGGGGTTGAGTGACTTGGCCAGCATCATGTAGCTAGAAGGGGCTGAGACCAGATTTGAACCTAGGACCTCCATCTTTGGACCTGGCTCTCAATCCACGGAGCCACCCAGCTGCCCCCTCTAGTGCCACTTTTAATTGGCACTTTGTATAGGTTGAGCCATCCACATGGGGAATGAGCTTCTTTGGGAGGAAGCAGAATACCTTCCATGAGATGTCTTCAAGGAACCACTGAATGATCTTTTATTAGAGATGTCTCAGGAGGGTTCCTACATGATCTCTGGGAGTCCTTTCAACCAGAGAGTGCTTGAGTCAGTTCAGATTAGCTTGGGAGAGCTGATAGTTAAACACTCAAGAGTGAACATTTACCCCTCAGAAATTTGAAACCCTACAAATCAGAACTTAATTCATTGTTTTGTTGATCATATGCACTTAAGAAAGGCATGGAGAAAATGTTGCTGTTTAGATTATACATAAAAGTGGGTCCTGTGTACACTTTTTCCCCCTGTCATTAAACATTTACCAGAACACCTCTGCTTCCAACTCTAAGATTATGTGATGATAACAGCATTTTAGGGCTGGGAGGTAAAAGAGAGCTCATCTATTTTATGCAGAGCATAATATAGATGAAGAAACTAAGAACCTCAGGGTTTAAATGCCTCACCTAAGGGTACCCAAAAAAGAACCAGAGGATTTAAAAAAAAACCTTATCTTCCTTAGAATCAATAAAATGTATTGGTTCCAAGGCAGAAGAGCGGTAAGGGCTAGGCAATGGGGGTTAAGTGACTTGCCCAGGGTCACACAGCTGGGAAGTGTCTGAGGTCAGATATGGATCCAGGACCTCCTAACTCTAGGTCTGGCTTTCAATCCACTGATCCGCCCAGCTGCCCCACAGAGGAGTTCTTAATAATTGCTTTTCAAGTTCCTCCTAAAATCACAGTGTGTTCTATTTGATATTAAGTACATTTAATTACTAGAATGCTTTGAAAATTGGTTGTTTGTGTTTGCTATATGACAACTCTCTATGAACCAGAACATGTGATTAGCCAGAACATTTTATTCCATTCCATTATATTAATAAAAGGTCTTGCAATGATACTATAAATCTCCATATCTTTGTCTGTTTAAAAAAAAGTCAGATTTCTTATTTGTGGTAAAAAGGCCGTTATCACAACTAGGGAAAGATGGCACTGGGGACAGGGAAGGAGAGGGACCAGAATCCATTAAAATATGAGAAATCAGAAATTATACTGGATCATTACAGATAGACTTCTTTTGGATCTCTCATACAGGGAGATCCTTATATGGAAACTCTCTTTACAAAGAAGGGGCAACCTGCTGGGCAGTTTTGAGTCTTAAGATGTTGCCTGAGGCACAATAGAGTAACTTGCTCAAGGTCACACTGTCAGCATATATCAGGGGCAGCACTTGAATCCAAGGCTTCTTGACTCTTTAGCCAGCTCTCTACCCTCTACTCTCTACGCAATACTGCCTCAAATGGACTTCTACTTCTGAATTTTCAAGTCTGTTTCATCCAATCAAAATCGATGGACAAATCGATAGCAAATGTCGACCACATATGTGTAACTTGCCAAAGCACTTCAAAGACTTTTTTTGTTCGTTATTTTTTTTCTCCCCAACAACAGTTCTCCCTTCACTCCCTTCACTATCTCCATTTTGTAGCTAAATAGATAGAGGGACCCTCTTCCCTCAATGATGGGACTTGGCTGGTCACACAGAAGAGTAACCCAGTCAAGAGATGGATTCCTGAGGTTTGAGTCCCAAGTCTATCGCCCCCCCCCCAAATAAACAAACAAACAAATAAATAAATAAATGAAACCAATTTTTAAATGACCATTTGGTTTTTCATGGTGTCAACTCATGCCTCAATGCTTTGACTCTTTCTAAAAAGTCTTCAAATTTAAGAAGCATCCACCCCCTCTTGGTCTTATCAAACATCAGTGAAGTCAGATGGAAACTCTGCGGGGACAGTAGGTAAAATGAATTATGTCTCCTGGGCAGGTAGGACATGGAGCAGCAACTGGAAGCCATCATTCTAAAACAGGCTTCTCTGAACCTCATCACAATGGCATTCCCACCCAACCCTTTCTGCTTTGAAGACCTGGACACAATCATTTATTTCCTGACCGCTAACTTTGCACTCTGTGAACTCTCAACTTAATCGCTTTACATCAGTTTCAAAGTTTGCTAGGTCATTTTAATTAAGATCTCCATATTTGTGGCTAGACTTTTTATTCCTGCACTTGGCAAAGAACCCAAACCCTTGACTCTCATTAACACAGCATAAATATTTAGTAAATGCTTGTAAAACATACAGCAAAGCATTATAAATAACCAACATGAGATGGAAGGGGCGGTGAAGAGAAGGTTGAGTATTTCTTCCATTTTTTCAATGGCACCTCTGAATGGAAACCACCCACATATCCAAATCCACTGAGGCTATAAGAAACTAGCAAGCATCTAATTTCCATTTTTCTTACTTGGAAATGTTTTTCTTCTTCTTTCACAATTCCAATTGAAAACCCCAATGAATGCCCCCCAAACAGAACCTAATGTGACTTCAATACTTTCTTTAAAAAAGACCATGCGCCCTTGAATAATCTCAAAAGTTAAACCACTGTCTAGGTATGGTCATTTCTAGATTGTCTCATTTTTTTATCTTCTTCCCTCCTTAATTTCATGCAACTCTATTCTCTGAAGATCTTGAGCTGAGGTTAGGCACCTGTAATCAAATGACTTCTAATTCCTCACTTCTTAGGAAAAACAATATATTGGAAAAATTGTCTAGCCAACAGCTTCAGGGGACTCAACACTTCTTTCTATCTATGTATCTATCCACATACATAGATGTATATACATATATGTGGGCATAGTTATAAGTATATGTATATATATATATATATATATGTCAGAACTTTAGGTCTTTAATAGCTCATTCAAATATAAAATACTAAGGCCAGTTAGAAGCATAAATCTCCAGTAATGAACAACTTGAGCTTTTCAGTTTTCAGCTGGATTACATTGTAAGATAAACATCAGCACTTTAGTCCTAGGACAAGATAGATCCTCTAGTGGTTTTTCCTCTAATGAAGGCCAAGGGAACAGTCCAGTACACCCACGGAGAGAACCCGAAAATTTATCCACACAGTGTTCCAAAAAAGAAAACAATAAAGAGCTTGCCTGTGAGTGAAAAGTTTGAAAGAAGTCGACCCATATGTTCATCATTTGCTGTGGCTCCTTTATTTTACCAAAAGGGAGGAAGAACAAATAGAACGAAATAAGAAAGGAAAAGAGAAAGGAACGATAATCAGGAAAAAAAGAAAGGGAGAAGAAAGAAAAAGAAATCTCAACTCAAAACACCGTTCCCTCCAAAGTCCTTCAGGAACCCAATCTACAGAGAAAACTTCTTTGATCTGAATTTTAATTAAATGGCCCCTCAATTGATTCAAGATGTCTGGGCTCCAGTCAAGGGGGCCAAGGAAATTGTAGGGTAATATTCATAAGAAAATACTCACGGAGGTGTGACAATTGGGCTGCAGGTCTTTTACAGCAGGTCAGGGTGGGTATTATGTGGCTGATGTGAATTGAAAGCTGAGGACTTTAAGAAACATGTGCTGCTCTGTGGGTGGGGTTTATGAAAGCATCTAGTTACATTTGGACACCCAGGGCAGGTATACCAGGGGACTGGGTAAACGGCCTTTTGTCCATTCAAACACTGAGCTCACTACACAGCCGGAATCCCAGTGGGTCTTTTTCTCCCCCTCCTCCCCCAGTAAAGGGACTATTCCCATTGCATTCCGATTAGAGCAGCACAGGATTGGGGCAGGTCAGTCAAATGACCTGAGCATTGCCTGGCTTGCCTTTTGCACCCCTTCCTTCCTAACACTATGACTTAGAAACATTCGCAATCCTGTGGAGTGGGAGATGGGGGGGGCAGAGAACTAAGCCTGTGACCAGGACCCTGGTGGCCCCCTCAGTTGCGTTTTAGGGTTGGAGCCCAGTTAAGGTACAGGAGGGAAAAAAAAGTCACTCCCCATGGGTTTTTCCATCTCCGAAAAGTGCCTCTGCTCACAGGACAGAAGGACTTGGCAAGTTGGTTGCCAGAGGACAAAAGTTGTGCCAACATGTAGGTACGATGTAATGACGTGGACTGTGCCACATGCCTGTGTGTTGGACAGGAACCCAGACAAAGACAACTGGTCGCTTTCCATGCCCTTTCGAACACTACTATTCTCAGGGTCAAAATCCATGTGCCCCCTCCAGGGGATCTGGCGGGTGCCCCCTGGCATGTGGGTCCCAGAAATCCCCAAGTCCCCCAGTCGACTAATGAAGGCCCCCCCCGAAGACTGAAAGAGCAGTGAATGAAGGCTGCCCTGAAGCAGCAGCAGCAGCAGCAGCAGCAGCAGCAGCAGCAGCAGCAGCAGCAGCAGCAGCAGCAGCAGCAGCAGCAGCAGCAGCAGCAGCAGCAGCAGCAGCAGCAGCAGCAGCAGCAGCTACCATTTATGAATCGAGCTGCTGCGAGGCAATTACAGTCCTGGCTTTGGTGGTGGTAGTGTCCCTCGGCACAAAAGTGTTAGCAAATTGAAAAAACACCCGTCTCCAAGGCTCTGATTGTGTCAGGAATGGAAACTTGAACCGGGGCCAGGGGAGAGAAGCCCAGAGAGAGGTCAGTGCATCCACAGCTAGCCAGGTTTACCTCCTTGAGAGACCTGCCACCAGCAAACCCAAAGGAGAGAGCCGAGCTCCCTCCCTGCCCTGAAAGCCCACATCTAAACTTTTGCCTCCAAAAGCCCTCCCCAGAAGGGAGAAGTTGGACAGGCAGCTGCTGCTCGAGTAATTTCCGCTTTCCTTATACAGTATACATTTGCTCGGTCTATAGGAATATGCAAGGTCAGCAAGAGGCGCAAAGGTTGATTTCCCAAAGAGCCAACTCAATTTCCCTCTAACTTTGAGTTGGAGGTGAGTGCCTAGAGAGCCAGCACCAGGAGTCGATCCACCAAGATAACAGGCAAAAGTTATAGCGCCAGCCCCCGGATGCCAGTCCGGACACATGCCCATGGGTCACCGGCATCCCAGTCAAGACAAAGTTGCCGAGAGACCAGCCCCCAGGGTTCAAAGGAGCACATTTGCACCTGCAGAAAACAGCTGGGACTTTCTATTCTGCCTCCCCCCCCACTCGCGCCCCGGGGGTGGGGGTGGGCTCACGGTCTCTGACTATAGATAGGATGCAAAGGAATCTCCCCAAATGACATACATGAAAGCTTGCAAAAGTGGAAGTCAGCCCAAGTACCTGCAGCAGTTTTCCCCATCCCTGATTGCCTGCCGTGCAAATGCAACTTATTTCCCAGAGCTATTTTCTGGTGGCCCCCCTCAACAATATTGCACAGTCAGCAGTCTGCCAATTCCAGTCCCCCCTCCCACCCCCCAGCCCAGAAACAATGTAATTTACAAGTGAATACCACTCCCAGGCAGAAAGCATGCAGCCCACCAAAAAACGGCAAAAGAGAATAAAATGAAATCAAATGCCCACATGCTTGCAAAGAGTAAGAAAGATTTACCTTCAAGAAATCACAAAGGCAGCACTTAGAGAATTGTGTTGAAAGACTGTTGAATTTGTCCATTGCTCCTGAAGTGCAAAGTCTGAAAATGAATTGGTGAGCAGTAATAATGGGAGAAGAGAATCCAGAGAGATGGGGAATATGTCGGGAGCTATGTCACATTTCAATTTTGAGGACTTTATTCCATTGCGCAGGCTCTAGCGGCTCTGAATTTAGCAGTGACAGTGAGATTTAGCAAACAGAAGAGGGATTTAGAGAAAATCCTCACATTTATCTACAAAACACAGACACTGTAGACAGGAAACAGCTGGGGGAACATTTGCCTTCTCTCTCTCTCCCTCTTCTGGCAAAGTTATCAAGTAAGGACTTTTTTGGGCATGGTGACAAATAACATCATACCTTTGCATTTTAAAACTAGAGCACAGAAGCATTTCTCTCCCCCCTCCCGCTCCCCCCACCACCCCGAAAAGAATGTGTGTTAGTGGTAGGGTTAGCAGACATTAAAATCCTCGGGCTGCCATAGAAAACAAGGAGTTGTATGATCATTAACCCTTCCCTGGGCTGAGAGGCACATTTGCCCGTACACCTTAGAAGCTCCTCAAGAGCGGAAGGTGGCGGGGAGTGGGAAGAGGGGGTGAGGGTGGGGGGTGGGTGGGCGAGGGGAGGGTGGCTTTGTCTCCTAATGCAGGGAAACGATTCTCTCCCGGGCAGTCAGCCTTCCAGGTTTAACCATGAAATGACCAGAGAGGGGGAGAAGCTGGCTCCCCAGCAGCTGCTGCCCCCCGGTGAACCCTCACTTGTAACACACGGGAGCAAATACCTCGGTGAGCTCCTAGCAGCCACGTGAGGGGGAATGATCTCATTTCCTAGAACCTACATAAGGGGAATGCAGCGATGCAATCGGCCTACTTTAGGTCACTGTCTCATGCTCTTTGCCCGGTATCCTGGTGCTGGGCTGGACAGCCAGCCACAAAGAAAAATGAAAGAAAGAAAAAAAAAGAAAGAAAGAAAATTTCCCTTCTCTCCTTCCTTCCTCTAATTAGTAGACTGCCTGACAATTCCCAGAAAGGGCACCTGAGAGCTCATTATTTCCCCCTCCTTCTTCCCCCTTGCCTACCTTGACCCTCTTTAGGGATTTTTTTTGCCCCCTCCAATTTGTGTATATTCTGAAATAACACCAGCTGGCCAGTAATACCCTCTCCAGGGTTATGATGTCATGCAAATCCCTCCACTGTGCTAGTGGTTTGCGGGTGTGTTCCAAGCCAGCTGTTTTTCTATTTATAATATATACTTTGCATCTCTACTCTTGGCCATTGAGAATGGGGTTGTGATATTTTATAGACACGATTTGTCCTGCTCCTTAGAGACGGGGGAGATAAAAGGAGGGGGATTATAGAACAAGGTGGAAAAAACCAAAGGAAGAACTCCTATCCTTCCCTGGGAATAGATGGAGCAGGGTCTGATTGATATCCAGGGACCCTTGAGTTTGAAGTGATAGCAGCATACCCACTGAGGGGCTAGTTTGGCATTTGGGCTCTCTCCTGGAATGATGTTCCATTCCAGAGGTGGGCTTTATTTTTGGCTATAGGCCTTTAATCCAAGGGAAGCTCAGCAGGTTTTGAAAAATGGGTTGATTCATGCTTTCTGAGTGGTTATGGACCCCAGAGCAATTATCACCTTTTGAAATCTAAGACTTTTAAAGCTGTGGGTTATTCCTGCAGCAGCCCTAAACTGGACCTCTCCAAATTCAGTGATGGGTTCATGTCTAGTACAGTAAAAGAGCCTGCCTGGGAAGCCAGAGAATCAGTTCAAATCTCAATTCTGCCACTTGTTACCTCTGTGACATTGGAAGTGTCTCTTTACTGTCCTGGGCCTCAGTGTCTTGATCTGTAAAATGAGGATGTGTGGGTACACTCTTGAGATCTTGAAATCTATCATCCTGTGTGACACTATGATTCTGGATGAAAGAAGAGGAGAGTGAAAGCTCCCCCAGGCCAAGTTTTGGGAAAGCCTTAGCTCCTATTTAGAAGGGCAATCTTATCATAGCAGGGTTTCCTAATAGGAGGGACTGTGGTATGGTAGAAAGCATACTGGCCCTGGAGTCAGAGGACCTGGGTTCAAATCTCACTTTTGATCCTTCCTGACACACAAAGGCAAGTCACATAAGTATTTGGCCTTTAGTTTTCTCAGTTGTAAAACAAGAGGAAGAGAGGTGGTATAGTGAATGGAGTGCTGGGCTGGAAGTCCAAAAGACCAGAGTTCCAATGTAGCCTCAGACACATACAAGTTGTATGACCCTGGATAAGTCATTTAATCATATTTGCCTCCATATATTTCCTCATCTATAAAATGAGATGGAGATGGAAATGAAAAATAATTTCTAGTATCTTTTCCAGGAAAACCCCAAATGGGGTCCCAAAGAGTTGGACATGACTGAAATGACTGAAAATAACAACAACAACAAAAAATATGGTGGGGGGAATATATCTAGATAGACTTTAAGGTCCTTGTTTAACTATAGGTTTATGATCCTTTGAACTGTGATCAAGATGATGAGAAACTCCTGTCTTAGAATATTTTGGAGGGAAAACGGAGAAGCTGGGGTTTTCTCTGGGGCCATATAACTACCAAGTTTCTGAGTTGGAACTTGAGTCCAGATCTTCTCAACTCCAAGACCAGCCCTCATTTTGTCATACTACAGTGCCTCAGAAGTATGTCTGCTCTATCTAAAAATTATGATGGGAAGGACAATAATTTTTCATATCACAATAATATTTGCCTCCAGGATTTCTTCTAATTCTGATAAATTTGTTATCATTTTTCAGTTGTTTTTCAGTCATTTTTGACTCTTCCTGATCCAATTTGGGGTTTTCTTGTCAGAGATACTCGAGTGGTTTGCCACTTCTTTTTCCAGGTCATTTTACAGATGAAGAAACTGAGACAAACAAGGTGAAGTGACTGAAGCCAGATTTGAACTTGGGTGCTTCCTGGCACTCTTCTCTACTGTGTCATTTAGCTTTAAATACTTTAAATACTAGGAGCACATAGAGAGTATCTCTTTATATCCCCAATACATCCTCCTGTCTCTTGCCACTGAAACTTCATTGAATTTTTTTCAGAAATGGATCATTTTTTTCCTGGATCCTTTCTCCCCACCTTTTGGCTAAATATTTAGCTACAAAGTAAAAGAGCTTGATGTGGTAATGTTTCTTGCTGACCATTTTAATATACTAATTTAGCTAGTTCTCAAATGAAAAGCAAAGAGAGCCTCATTGGGAATCCCAGAACCTGGATTCAAATCTCTGCTCTACCATGTGCACGGTTAGGTGAGCTGCTTAACCAGTCTTAGTCTCAGTTTCCCCAAACTAACAGGTTGGATCAGGTGATTTCTGAGCTCCCTTCTGGTTCTAAAAGTGTGATCTTGTGTTCCATGTCTTGGTCAGGGGCAAACTGGAATCTTCATCCCCAGTCCCTTACTTAGCTGCCTTACAGGCAAGGTACACAGCCTACACTCTGTTCCTTATTGTGATTTCCACATATTTTAATCTTTCCAAGATGTTTGAAAGAGCTCCCCAGCTTATTTGAAGGCCTGTAACCAAGTCTGCTGTGATCTTTCAGAATTCACAGTGCGCATATCACCTTTCCCCACCGATTTAATAAGAAATGTTACTTGGGAAGATAGAAGGCCCCACCACTTGATCAAAGTCCTGGCCTCCTTGGGTCCTGACACATCAACTCAAGAAGGTTCTCCATTCCATAGACTCAATTACCTCAAAGAGTAATTGGCTTTTAATTTATGCCCCCGAATCAAATAAAACTGAAATTACAGCAAGCCCTAATTGTCATCAGCTTTGCTGGTAGAAACATTGACATGCTGGAGATCAGTTTCCAATAGGGAAAGCAATTTCCTGTAGTAATTATTGTATACTTCAATTTGGAGAATGGTCCACATTTCGGTGTAGGGTGATATGGATATGTTGTGGCATAATAACTACTAGAACAGAAAGGTCCATTTTTTTTCCTGGAGAATTCCAAGAACAAAAATGAAAAACCATAGGCAATCAATGTGTGATATGATTACTTGTCAATATTTGGATATTTACATGATATGTCCCCATGGGGGGAAAAATATTCACATGCAACACCAACAACATAAAAGACTACTTCTAGAAACCAGAGATTCCATAGTGAGAGTAATTCTTAATTCAAAATGCTAAGCCCCATTTAATCAGAACCCAGGGCTCATTCTCAAATAAAACCCTTGCTTTCTGTCTTAATAACAAGTCTAAGACAGAAGGGCAAGGGCTAGGCAAATGGAGTTAAGTGATTTGCCCAGTATCACAAAGCTAGGAAGTATCTGAGGTCATATTTGAACCCAGATCCTCCTGATTCCAGGCCTGACTCTCCATCTACTGAGCCACCTAGCTACCCCTCAAATGATGCTAAGGATTAGTATCTGGCAAAGTCCCACAGTGAGATTAGAGAATTGTGCACCACCGAAATAGCTAGCTGCAAGGATGCGCTCCTGATGAGATCATCGACTCCTGTTTTCACCTTTTGAATTTGTAATGCTGGTGGGATATAAATAACTCTTCCCCAAAGACTTTTTTCTTGCCTGGCGTATTGGCATAAGGCTGCAACCTCAGAAGGTTTCTGACACCATTCTAAAAAGAAGAGGCTTGTTTTTTCCTTAAAATGCAGGCTGATTTAGGTCAATGCAAAGAGGAAGAAGAGGCCAGTATGGTAATCTTCTTGTATATAGGACTTTGGGGAACTTTCTTTAATTTTCTCTCTTCATTTCTTTACCCGTGTAACGAGGAAGTTGGACTCAATGACCTTTATACTTTCCTCAAGTTCTAAACCTACAATTGTAGATTTTCTCAGCATGAGTAGTTTTGTGCAAGTCATTTAACCTTTTGGGGTCCCAGTTCACTCATCTGTTTTGGGCTGCATGACCTTAACAGCCTCTGTGATATTTATAGAATCAAGACCTTTAAAAGAAATATAGTATTTAAAATAAATATATATTTCTACATCATACATAATATATATAATAAAAATAATTAATAAAAAAACCAAAATCTTAATTTTGTAGATGAAGAAACCAAGACACCAAACAGGAAGGTGAAGTCACTGGAAGTGAGTAGCAGTCAAAGCAGCATAGGGTAAGGGAGGAAAAACCCATTAAATTTTGTGTATATGCATTTCAACTGGGTTCAAATCCTGACACTGCTACTTTTGCATACAATTGCATACAATTTTGGCCACATCTGTGCCTCAGTTTCCTAATGTGTAAAATGAAGTTAGACTAGATACTCTCTTACATTCCTTCCAATTCTTATTCTATGGTGTATTCAAATCAAAATCTCTTTGTTCTTTTCACTCTGCCCACTTCAACCTTGACTATCAGATATGCCAAATACTAGGCTGGATATCAAATGAGATCCATTGATGGATAAGGGGTGATCTCTGCCCTCAGAGAGCCTACAGTCTATCAGAGAAGGAGGATAAGCCAGATCTGAAAATAACTAAGTCAGTATGGCAGCCGCCAAAATTTAATCCCAATAAAGAAATATAAGTGGAGTTCAACACAGGGGCAGATTACATTCAGTTGCCAGGATTAGAAAGGTCCCAGAATCCTAGAATCTTAGAGTTAAAAGTGACTTTTGGGACCATCAAGTTCAACCCATTCTTGAAGAACAACAAACTTAAAAAAATAATCAGTTAGACTTTGCTGGAAGTACTCTAAACATTGTCACTTAAGGCAGCCTAGTCTGCTTTCAGATAACCTTAATTGTTAGTAAGTTTGTTTTCCCCTTTACATAGAGCCTAATTCTCTTTTCTATACCTTCCACTCTAGGGCGGATAGGTGGCTCAGTGGAGAGAATGCTTGACCTGAAGTAAGAAAGATCAATGTTCCTGAGTTCAAATCTGATCTCAGGCATTTATTAGTCCTTTGACCTTGGGTGAGGCATTTCACCTTGCTTGCCTCGGTTCTTCTTCTGTAAAATGATCTGGAGGACATGGCAAACCACTCTGCAATCCTGGGCAAGTCACTTAACTCATCTGTAAAATAAGCTGGAGAAGAAAATGACAAACTCTAGTACCTTTGCTAAGAAAACTCCAAATGAGGTAACAAAGTCAGACACAATTCAACAACAACATACTCGCTACACTTTGCTCCTATGTACTGGGACCAAGGAGAACAAGATTAACCCTTCATCCCCTTAGAAAACTTGGTTAAAGTTGTCATTTGCACTCCAACCCTTTTCTCTGTCTCTGTCTCTCTCTGTCTCTGTCTGTCTCTTTCTGTCTGTCTGTCTGTTTCTCTCTCTGTCTCTGTCTGTCTTTCTGTCTGTCTGTCTGTTCTCTCTCTCTCTCTCTCTCTCTCTCTCTCTCTCTCTCTCTCTCTCTCTCTCTCTCTCTCTCTCTCTCTCTCTCTCTCTCTCTCTCTCCCCAGATTAAACATCTCTAACCTTATATGGCACAATTCAATGCCTTTCATTACCCTGGCTGGCTTCTTATGGATACTTTTCATCTTGTCTAGTCTTCATGGACTCTTTGTAGAAGAGGTAACATTTCAGAAGCACTTCAAATGGTGATGGGGGAGATGGGGAGAGACCATTGCAAGTGTAGGGAAGTCATAAGGGATGCAAGATGCAATTGAATGGGATGCATGAATGGAAAGACTATATTCCAAAAACAGAATAGATCTTGAACTGGAAAGGACCACCAAGGACCCTTGACTCCAACTTTATAAATGAGGGGCGTGAGGTACAGAGAAGTTAAGTGACTTGCAGTGTAAATATTTAAGATGGGATTTGAACTTAGGTCTTAGCCTAGCTTTATTTATCGTATCACCCACTTTCCAGGTTGGCTGGTATATAGGACACACAAAGGGACACTATATGTTAAAACTAGAAAAGCAGACTGGCATCAATTTATAGAGGTCTTTGAATGCTTTCTAGTCTGAGGAGTTTGAACTTTCTTCCTTTGGACACAGGGAGCTATAGTAAGTGTTTGAACAGGGGAGTAACATAACCAGAACTCACATTACAAAGCTGACTGGCAACACTGAGTAGAATATGTTAGGATGGAGAAGTACTGAAGGATAATGAAAAAACTGATTAAGAGGTTGGGGTGAAATGATTGTTGAGTGAAGGCAAAACATTATTCCCCACCCCCTCCAGCTAGAGAAAATGAGAATAGAAGTGACAAGCCCCTTCCCTTAGAGCAATCAAAGTTTTTCTTCCATTACTCTGTTTGGACATTGATGGTTTCTGAAATGCCAAAAGGAAAAAAAAAAGCTACTTTCTGAAAGCATGTAGGGATGAAAGCCTTCCTGAGTTTGTAACCCAGTGTGCTGTGCTGAGAGCAGATGGAATGTTGATGGAAGAGGGCAGGAGAAGCCATGGGGAAGGAAGGGGCTGGTTGGGCAAAGGAAGGAAGCCAATGGCGGGAATCTAATGGTTCCTCTCCACTGGCCCAATTTAAATGGACATGATGGAATGAAGGCACCTCCTCTGAAATTCACAGCTGTTCCTATTTATGGGCTCCTTCTACATGAATGGAAAAATGTGGGTGCCCTCTAGTGTGTGGCTCAAAAAATACCTCTCCATTTCCCCTAACTTTCCAAGTGTTATAGCTTCTGATAGTGTGTCATTAAAATAAAACAAAACAGAATAGAACAGATTCAGAGTTTGACTTAATTATGATCATTATTTGCTATTGCAAAAAATAGTGATAACAATACTACTTTACATTGATAAATTGCTCTGTGGATAGATTTCAAAGGATTTGTCTGTTAACTTAGATGGGGGAAAATACATATTTATTTCTATGCTATTGGTTTCTTTTGTATTTTATTTCATGATTTTAAAACATTATTCTGAGAGGAAGTCCATAGGCATCATCAGACTGACTGCCAGACAAGTCTTTAGCATAAAAAATGTTAAGAGCCCTGCTTTAAAATCATAGGACTGTAAATTTAGAAGTGGAAGGGACATAACATAGAGGCTATTCAGTTTAAGCCTCTTATTTTACAGATGAGGAAAAAGCAACAAAGAAGGTTAAATGACTTGTCCAGGATCATATAGCTAGTAAGGAGGTAAAGTGGAATTAGAACTGAGCCTTCAGGCTCCAAATCCAGTGACCCATCTCTCCTATTCTATTTCATTTCTTTCCATTATTCCTAGTTTGCAGATGAGGAGATTGAGGCCCAGAGAGACCAATTAATCTGCCCATTGTCAACTTAGCCAATAAACAACAAAGCTAGAACTCCAATTCATGGACTTAAAATTCTGCGGCTCCTGTATGAATGTGGAATATTCCTATCTTCATATTTAACTTTGGAGATAAATGTACAAATAGAAATAGACCTTGCATATTTGCTTAGGATTCATCTCTGATACAGATGAAGCCATTATTTTTAGGAGTTCATGATTCAAATCTATGTTACGTTTTGCCTCCTTTTATTATCCTATTTTTCCCGGAAGGAGTAGGAATAGTTATCATGGCTTAGATCTCTGACTAGAAGTGATCTCTGGGACTACATAGTTCATCTCCCCCCCTCCCCCCAACCAGTTTTACAGAGTAGAAAACAGAGGAGACCTAGGAAATGAATTATTTGCCCAAGGTCATACAAATGATAAGATTCAGAGATGAGATCTAAACCTAGGACCTTTGACTCCCAAGTCGTGCTATTGCTTTTCTCCATTTGATTTATGCTTTTATTTCCACAAAGCTCTTTTGTTTATCATTTTGTTTGAACTGAGATAGAAAATACCTTAGTATTTCAATCCTCATTTTGTAAATGAGGAAACAGAGTCTCGGGAGATTATTTGCTTTGTCTCTGGATTCCATTCTACTATGCCAAAAGAATGAAAAGGAATATGCTTATTAACTAAAAAATATTTTTCAATGGGAAAAGTTCATGGAATCTTGGAGATAGTAAGGAACTTAGAGATCCCTAAACCTAATTTGGAAATAAAATATTTGCTCACTTAATTAGAAGCTTAAAAACTAGATCTCCTACTTTGGATCTATAGCCCTTTCCATTATAACATGGTATCATTCTAAGGGCAAAGAAAAATGTAGGACTGAGACACTGTATGTAAGAAATGCCACTGTGTAGATATATTCTTTTAAATCATAGAAAATCCCCCTATAATTTTTTCTCTAATGTCTCATGGTGTTGTGAAGGTTTCCCTGGGGTCTCAAAGGTGCTAGGGGAACTCAAGCCTTGGAAGATTTGTTTGAGCTAAAAATTAGGCTTTGACAATAGGTTTGGTAATGGATGGACAAGTCTAATGTCCAAGGACATACTGAACTAGGTTTAGAGAAACTCAGCACTAGTTTGACTATGGTGGGTGGCTGGGTACCTGAGAAATGAAGCATTCAACCATAGCAGTTCTCAAAGTTCATGTCAATCCTATAGGAATAGCAACCTGTATCAAAGAGAGAAGTTTCTCACACTAAAAAAATGACAGTAAGCATTTTTTTGAAATCTACTGTATAAAAAGTATTTCTTGGGGGATGAGGATACAAAGATAAAAATGAAATCATCCCTGCCCTTAGGAAGTTTACACTGTACTGAGGAAAATAACATGGGGCTATGAGGTCTTTGGAAGATGGTACATTTTTTTTTTTGCCTTTCTTTCTAGTTCCTAGAACATACCAGGGTCCTTAATAATGCCTGTTGACTGACTGACCATGTACAGATCCCATAGGATCAGAAATCTGGAGTTTCAAGGGACCCCAGAAATCATCTAATCCAACCACCAGGCAGTTGTATGGCTTTAGTGGTTCAAGTGATGATCCCTTCATTAGCAAGTTATGAGTGTGAATCCTGTCTCAGACTCTTATTGTGACTCTGGGCAAGTTATTTGAATCTTTCTGTTTTCTCATCTGTAAAATGAGGGAATTGAACTAGAAAGTCTCCAAGGTCCCTTTCAGCACTAACTTTAGTTTATGATTCCATGATATCATTTTACAGATGAGGAAACTAAGGCCCAGGGATGATAATTGACTTGCCCCAAGGAAAACAAGTAGCATCATGGGTGGGATTTGAACTCACCTTCTGTGACTCCAGGACTAGTGTTCTTTTTATTGAATATATACAGGGGCACATGGGATGTTCTGGGGGAACTACCAGTTCTGGTGGGAGGGCTTCCTTTTCGGGGCTGTTTGTCCACCTGTCACTCAACCCTCACTTGTGGCCCCAAGAAACTGTAGCACATATAGGGGTCATACCCTGGTAAAATCATCTCAGCAGACTGGCTAAACCACTAATTTATCAGATTCAACATTACAATATTTTCAACCCCACAACATTCTCTCCATGGTAGATGGGGTTAGAGCTATTTATTCCTTCCCTTGTGAGAAAATAGTAGGAAAATCACTGTTATTAATCAGTGGCAACAGAACACAGTGGAGGCATATCAGAGGAGTTGTAACTGGCGTCAGGAATTAAAGGGATCTTAGATTTTTTAGAGCTGAATGTAATAGAGATGTAAACTGAGGAAACTATTTCTTGTTGCTGTAAATGACTGTATTCTGGCTTAACTAGGAGATGCTAGGGGAACCTCAGGCTGCTTAGCTATAATGGAGATAGAAATCAGTCCAGATGGGAGATACAGAATGATGCTGCTACAACAGGGGAATGCTCTGGGTTGGCCTATAATCTCTATTTGTTGGCTGATGGATCAATATATATTTCCTACCCTCTTCTCCCTCACTTCCTCCCTCTTTCATCCTCTCCTTCCTGTCTCCCTCCACCTCCCAGTTCTTGAAGCCTTATCTTCTTACCTCCCCCCAGACTAGATGATGAAGATGCTCTTGTTTTCTTTCTCAGCTAAAGGGTTTATTGGGAAAACAGGACAAGGAAACAGAGGTGAGAGGGATGAGGGTTTCCCTAATCTATAAGCATAATTTGAGGGGTTGGAAAATCAGTTCAATCACAACTGTGACAGAGAGGACAGTTAGAGAGATGGAGGACAACTGTTTAAAAATCTTCTTTCTTCTTCACAAAGCCACCAAGGTCTCTCAGCCTAACCCCAGAAGCCCCCCTCATGGGTCCTTCAGTCTGGGACAGAAGCTACTGATATCAGTTCTCAGCTTCTGCCCTCTTTAGTCAGGCTTGCCCCCTTTGGTCAGAAAATCCCCAGAGAACCAAAGACTCCTGGTCAGTCAACCCCAGAGAGAGCCAAAGTCCAAGTCCAAATTTCTTCTCCTGTCTCTGTGGCCAGACCCCCAACTGCCTCTCTCCTCCTGGGAACATTCCATTTAGAACCTTCTCCTTGATTTTGACAGCTCAGGTCCCCAGCTTGGTTTTCCAGCCTGAAGTTCTCTCTTTCTGGCTTGCTTCTTCCATGCTTGGCTTGTAAATTCTCTCTCTCTCTCCATGCCTCTATGACAATCCCCCCTTTTATTCTGTAAAAACTGCAACTTGCATTTTTTCAATGATACTTACCTTATAAATATATATAAATATCTATCTATTCTCAGCTGTGCTCCATTATAAATATACCTGTATCCCACCCCAAAATAACAAAATCCTAACATATCACAGCTATTCTATCCATCTAGATGCTAAGCTAAGAATGGGTTATAAGAAAATGGTTTAGGTAAAGGATTCACATGAACAGAGTTTTAACAAAATAAATCAAGTAACAATTTCCACATCATCTCAGCAATTCCAAATCAATCTCAACATTAAAAACATGCAAATATCCTATTTCCTAAGGTCTATAAATTCAGTAAGAAAAATTTCTATCACTAACAAATGCTAACCTACACTCATAATGCATCAAACTTCTATACTTCAGAACTTCTCTGTCTCTACTTTCTTAAGCCTTAAACAAATTCACTAGGCTATGACTATTGTTAGTAGTTAGAATATTAATAATTTACTCTAAAAAAGTTAGCTTGTTAGTCCATTAGTATTTACATGTGTACCTAGAGTCTATACAAATTTACATATGGAAATCCATATAGATTTCTGTGCACACTAATGCAGAAAAGAATATCCTATTGTGTTTGAATTTTCCACGGAAATTTTCATGAGTGCGTCTTTTGTTGTCATGCAACTATGCGGGTTGTATACTTACCCAATCCATGGAATCTCTTACTACAGTGTAATTCTATGTAGGATGTGCATGCATATAGGTGATGTTTACATGCATGGCAATGACACACTCTCACATATCCTCACAATGCAAAGTTCCAAAGTCCTTCCATGTCTATTCATGTTGCTTGTAGAAACTCATTGTTCCTCTCTGGTCCTTCATCTGGTCTGCATGCCAGTCACCATCATCCAGTCTTGATAGAAGACTTGTTCTTCCAATCAAGATCCACTGGAACAATCAGCAACCCAGAACACAGGAACAATGAATGTATGTGAGATTTTCATGTGTGTGTGTAAGTTAAGAGTGAAAAATTAGTTTTGCATGGAAGTAAGATGGAATTTTCCTGAGTGTTAATCAGAATTTATTGATCTTTCTTCATGTCTGCAATAAGATTACATGTGTTTCCTTCTTGCATGGGTGTAAGGTTTGCATTTGTACCTCTTTGTGCTTGCAGGTAAGCTTACCATGTATTTTTCTTCATGCATGGGGGTAAGCTTTGCATAGGTTCTCAATTTTAGAGAATGCTTTCAAGTTTGCTCATTCTTGCTGTTTCTTTTCACTAGGTGATTTATCATATGGTTACTTTAGTTCTTTATCTTGGAGATAGAATTTAGAGAATTGTGTATTCATGTATGACAACATTGTTTCCTTCTGTTTGGTTATTGTGTCACAGGCAGAGACTACATTATATCTTATATTGGGGCTTTTTCCCTGTGGCTGCTATTCTTTCAAAGGCAAGTTTTTCCTTTTTGTCTGTAACTGGCTGCATTTCTTTAGGAACTGTACGATTTTACTTCAGGCCTGCTATCCTTTTATCATATCAACATATGCAGTGCTCTCTTTTCAGTGGTTTGGTGGCAAGTATTCTTATGTGCTTTCAGTAGGCTCTCATTCACAAGGATTTGTTTTGATTTCTTCCTGGGCTATTCATGTTGCAGTTCATGACTAGGACTTCCCCCCACCCACCCCCAAGTCATCTGCATGTATATGTGGCTTAATTGATGATATGATCACATTGTGGTGTCTAATGAGGTTATTGAAACTCTGACATAACAACTTCATGGCATACCCTCTCTCTCTTCCTTCCCCTGGTTGAAACTGTTTTAGGATAAAGGTGGAGAGATATGGATAACCTTTTTCATTCAGGGTTCATCTAGAACTTGCGGTCAACATCACTGATAACAACAGACTCAACCAAAGTGAATCCATGCTTCTCTAGCATTCTAGATGTTTGTGCCTGTCCGAGTTATGAAGTTGGAATTTTGCTACAAGGTTAGAAGTGTTCTTGTTGTTGAATTACTTGTTCTTCTTTTGCTGGAATAACTTATCATCTGTGCTACCCCAAGACTAGTCTTCATTCACATGAGGTTTTGCATAGTATGTTACCCTTTGGAACTCCAACACATCTTGGTTTCACTGTTACAGCATGAACAGTACTTGTCACGTGTTTGAAGTTAGAGACTAGAAATGAAATTGTGTATCTTTCTCTCTTCCTCCAGTTCTGAATATGTTTCTTGATATTCTCCTTCCCATTCAAAATCTGTATCTGAACAAGACATGTAATTCAACTTATGTATAAAATCATCTTCAGTATCAACCCCTAACCTTGCATACATTTCTTCTGATGGTATGCTCTTGAGCTTGGTGACCTCTTTCAAAGGATAGATTGTCTCAGGCTCACTAGCTTTGTTTTCAGTTTCATTGTCATTGCGACCTTCATTTTCTTGAGGTGCCCATTGTCCTTGCCCATAACTAGATCCTCAGTTTGCCCATTGTCCTTGCCCATAACTAGATCTGGCCCCTTTTCCTTAATCTTTTCCTCAACTACAATCTTAATCATTCTTTCCAGGTTGTTGTCAATATCCATAATCTTCTCAACTTCAAGGGCAACCATGAATCTAAATACCTTCTTCAGGTGATTTAGTGTCTGCAACACAGCCATAAAGATTACATACACTTGTGCCAGGATGTGCCAGAGTACCAGTTCATTTTGAAATGGTAACAGCAAAACAGACATTGTAACATTACCAATGTAATCCAGTATTTCCACTACCATTTGTGTAATTTTGCTCTATAGTATGTGGTATACCCAAAGCAGGTAATGGGGGCCATGACCAGTATTCCAAAAACCACTTGTTTGAACATCTTTACTTTCTTTCTTTCCTGCCTTAAAAGGATGGAGTTTAAGTCAGACTAGAGTGCCAAATGTAATAGAGATGTAAACTGAATGGAAACTACTTCTTATCGCTGTAAATCTCTGGCTTAATTAGGAGATGCTAGGGGAAACTCAGGCTGGTTAGCTATAATGGAGTTAGAAATCAGTCCAGATGAGAGATACAGAGAGATGCTGCTACAACAGGGGAATGCTCTGGGGTTGGCCTATAATCTCTATTTGTTGGCTGATGGATCAATATATCATGCCTACCCTCTTCTCCCTCACTTCTTCCCTCTTTCATCCTCTCCTTCCTGTCTCCCTCCACCTCCCAGTTCTTGAAGCCTTTGGCTTCTTCCTTCCCCCCTTAGTGGACGATGAAGATACACTTGTTTTCTTTCTCAGCTAAGGGGTTTATTGGGAAAACAGGACAAGGAAACAGAGGTGAGAGAGATGAGGGTTTCCCTAATCTATAAGGATAATTTGAGGGGTTGGAAAATCCATTCATTCACAACTGTGACAGAGAGGACAGTTAGAAAGATGGAGGACAACTGTTTAAAAATCTTCTTTCTTCTTCACAAAGTCACCAAGGTCTCTCAGCCTAAACCCAGAAGCCCCCCTCAAGGGTCCTTCAGTCTGGGACAGAAGCTACTGATATCAGTTCTCAGCTTCTGCCCTCTTCAGTCAGGCTTGCCTCCTTTGGTCAGAAAATCCCCAGAGAGCCAAAGACTCCTGGTCAGTCAACCCCAGAGAGAGCCAAAGTCCAAGTCCAAATTTCTTCTCCTCTCTATGGCCAGACCCCCAACTGCCTCTCTCCTCCTGGGAACATTCCATTTGGAACCTTCCTTTGATTTTTTCAGCTCAGCTCCCCAGCTTGGTTTTCCAGCCTGAAGTTCTCTCTTTCTGGCTTGCTTCTTCCATGCTTTGCTTGTAAGTTCTCTCTCTCTCTCTCTCTCTCTCTCTCTCTCTCTCTCTCTCTCTCTCTCTCTCTCTCTCTCTCTCTCTCTCTCTCTCTCTCTCTCTGTCTCTCTCCATGCCTCTATGACAATCCCCCCTTTTATTCTGTAAAAAATGGAACTTGCATTTTTTCAATGATACTTACCTTATAAATATATATAAATATCTATCTATTCTCAGCTGTGCTCTGTTTTAAAAATGCCCTTATCCCCCCCAAAATTACAAAATACTAACATATTTCAGATATTCTATCTATCTAGATGCTAAGCTAAGAATGGGTTATAGGATACTCTTTTAGGTAAAGGATTCACATAAACAGAGTTTTACAAAATAAATCAAGTAACAATTGCCACATCATCTCAACAATTCAATTAACATTAATAATATGCAAATATCCTATTTCCTAAGGTCTATAAATTCAGTAGGGAAATTTCCTATCACTAACAAATGCTAACCGACAATCATAATGAGTCTAATTTCTATACTTCAGAACTTCTCTGTCTCTACTTTCTTAAGCCTTAAACAAATTCACTAGGCTATGACTATTGTTAGTAGTTAGAATATTAATAATTTACTCTAAAAAAGTTAGCTTGTTAGTCCATTAGTATTTACATGTGTAACTAAAGTCTATACAAATTTGCACAAGTATATCCATCTAGATTTCTGTGCATACTAATGCAGAAAAGAATATCCTTATCTGTGTGGATTTTCCACAGAAATATTCATGAGTGAGTCTTTTGTTGCCATGCAACTATGCAGCGTGTATTCTTACCCAATCCATGGAATATCTTACTACAGTTTATGCTATGTAGGATGTGCATGCATATAGGTGATGTTTACATGCATGACAATGACACACTCTCACATATCCTCATGATACAAAGTTCCAAAATTCCAAAGTTCCAAAGTCCTTCCACGTCCATTCATGTTGCTTGTAGAAACTCATTGTTCCTCTCTGGTCCTTCATCTGGTCTGCATGCCAGTCACCATCATCCAGTCTTGATAGAAGACTTGTTCTTCCAATCAAGATCCACTGGAACAATCAGCAACCCAGAACACAGGAACAATGAATGTAAGTGAGATTTTCACATGTGTGTGTAAGTAAGAGTGAAAAATTAGTTTTGCATGGAAGTAAGATGGAATTTTCCTGAGTGTTAATCAGAATTTATTGATCTTTCTTCATGTCTGCAATAAGATTACATGTGTTTTCTTCTTGCATGGGTGTAAGGTTTGCATTTGTACCTCTTTGTGCTTGCAGGTAAAGTTACCATGGAGGTAAAGTTTGCATTGGTTCCCAAGATTTCTTTGAGAATAATGATTTCAAGTTTGCTCATTCTTGCTGTTTCTTTTCACTAGGTGATTTATCATATGGTTACTTTAGTTCTTTATCTTGGAGATAGAATTTAGAGAATTGTGTATTTATGTATGACAACATTGTTTTCTTATGTTTTGTTATTGTATCAAAGGCGGAGGCTTTATTATATATTATTTATTGAGGCTTTTTTTCCTATTGCTCTACTCTTTCAAAGGCAATTTTTCCTTTTTTTTTTTGTTGTAACTGGCTCCATTTCTTTTTCTTTTATTTATTCATTTCTTTATTTATTTGATTATTTTTCCCCCTTTAAACATTATTTTATTTGGTCATTTTCCAACATTATTCACTGGAAAAAAAAGATCATTTCCTTTTACTCCCCCCCCACCTCATAGCCAATGTGGGATTCAACTGGGTATCACATGTGTCCTTGATCCAGACCCAATTCCACGTTGTTGGTATTTGCATTAGGGCGTTTATTTACAGTGTCTCCTCAATCATATCCCCTCAACCCCTACAGTCAAGCAGTGGCCTTTCCTCTGTGTTTTTACTCCCACAGTTTGGCCTATGCTTCCGGATAGTGTTTTTTTCTCATAGATCCCTGCAGATTGTTCAGGGATATTGCATTGACACTAATGGAGAAGTCCATTAAGTTTGATTGTACCACAGTGTATCAGTCTCTGTGTACAATGTTTTCCTGGTTCTGCTCCTCTCGCTTTGCATCATTTTCTGGAGGTTGTTCCAGTCTCCATGGAACTCCTACACTTTATTATTCCTTTTAGCACAATAGTATTCCATCATCAACATATACCACAATTTGTTCAGCCATTCCCCAATTGATGGGCATTCCCTTGTTTTCCAGTTTTTGGCCACCACAGAGAGTGCAGCTATGAATATTCTTGTTCAAGTCTTTTTCCTTATTATCTCTTTGGGGTACAAACCCAGCAGTGCTATGGCTGGTTCAAAGGACAGTCTTTTATTGCCCTTTGGGCAGAGTTCCAAATTGTCCTCCAGAATGATTGGATCAATTCACAACTCAATGAATTAATGTCCTTACTTTGCCATATCCCCTCCAGCATTCATTACTTTTGTTTGCTGTTATGTTAGCCAATCTGCTAGGTGTGAGGTGATACCTCAGAGTTGTTTTAATTTGCATCTCTCTGATTATAAGAGATTTAGAACACTGTCTCATGTGGTCATAAATAGTTTTGAATTCTTTAACTGAAAATTGCCTATTCATGTCCCTTGCCCATTTTTCAATTGGAGAATGGCTTGATTTTTTGTACAACTGGTTTAGCTCTTTATAAATTTGAGTAATTAGACCTTTGTTAGAGCTTTTTGTAATGAAAATTGTTTCCCAATTTGTTGCTTCCCTTCTAATTTTGGATGCATTAGTTTTGTTTGTACAAAAACTTTTTAATTTAATATAATCAAAATTATTGATTTTACATTTTGTGATTTTTTCTAGCTATTGCTTGGTTTTAAAGTCTTTCCTTTCCCAAAGATCTGACAACTATACTATTCTGTGTTCACCTAATTTGCTTATAGTTTCCTTTGTTATATTCAGGTCATTCATCCATTCTGAATTTATCTTGGTGTAGGGTGTGAGATGTTGAATCACACCTAATCTGTCGCATACTGTCTTCCAATTTTCCCAGCAGTTTTTATCAAAAAGTGGGTTTTGGTCCCCAAAACTTGGATCTTTGGGTTTATCATAGATTGTCCTGCTGAGGTCATTTACCCCAAGTCTATTCCTCTGATCCTCCTTTCTGTCTCTTAGCCAGTACCAAATTGTTTTGATAACCACTGCTCTATAGTATAGTTTGAGATGTGGTACTACAAGTCCTCCTTCCTTTGCATTTTTTTTTTCATGATTTCCCTGGACATCCTTGATCTTTTGTTCTCCCAAATGAACTTTGTTATGTTTTTTTCTATGTCAGTAAAGAAGATTTTTGGTAGCTCAATGGGTATGACACTAAATAAATTAATTAGTTTGGGTAGGATTGTCATTTTTATTATGTTAACTTGTCCCACCCATGAGCAATTAATGATTTTCCAATTGTTTAGATCTAGTTTTAGCTGTATGGAAAGTGTTTTGTAGTTGTGTTCACATAGTTCCTGTGTTTATCTCAGCAGATAGATTCCTAAGTATTTTATATTGTCTAGTGTGATTTTAAATGGAATTTCACTTTCTAATTCTGATTGCGGAAATTGGTTGGAGATACATAGAAATTCTGATGATTTATGCGGGTGTATTTTGTATCCTGCAACTTGTCTAAAGTTGTTCATTATTTCGACTAGCTTCTGGCTGCATTACTTTAGGAGCTGTACAATTTTACTTCAGGCCTGCTATCCTTCTCTTATATCAACATATGCAGTGCTCTCTTTTCAGTAGGTTGGTGGCAAGTATTCTTATGTGCTTTCAGTAGGCTTTCATTCACAAGGCTTTTGTTTTGATTTCTTCCTGGGCTATTCATGTTGCAGTTCATGACTAGGACTTCTTTTTTTCTCATAAGTGATATGCATGTGTATATGGCTTAATTGATGATATGATCACATTGTGGTATTAATTCCACATTGTGGAAACTCTGACGTAACAACTTCATGGCATACCCTCTCTCTCTTCCTTCCCCTGGTTGAAACTGTTTTAGGATAAAGGTGGAGAGATATGGATAACCTTTTTCATTCAGGGTTCATCTAGAACTTGCGGTCAACATCACTGATAACAACAGACTCAACCAAAGGGAATCCATGCTTCTCTAGCATTCTAGATGTTTGTGCCTGTCCGAGTTATGAAGTTGGAATTTTGCTACAAGGTTAGAAGTGTTCTTGTTGTTGAATTACTTGTTCTTCTTTTGCTGGAATAACTTATCATCTGTGCTACCCCAAGACTAGTCTTCATTCACATGAGGTTTTGCATAGTATGTTACCCTTTGGAACTCCAACACATCTTGGTTTCACTGTTACAGCATGAACAGTACTTGTCACGTGTTTGAAGTTAGAGACTAGAAATGAAATTGTGTATCTTTCTCTCTTCCTCCAGTTCTGAATATGTTTCTTGATATTCTCCTTCCCATTCAAAATCTGTATCTGAACAAGACATGTAATTCAACTTATGTATAAAATCATCTTCAGTATCAACCCCTAACCTTGCATACATTTCTTCTGATGGTATGCTCTTGAGCTTGGTGACCTCTTTCAAAGGATAGATTGTCTCAGGCTCACTAGCTTTGTTTTCAGTTTCATTGTCATTGCGACCTTCATTTTCTTGAGGTGCCCATTGTCCTTGCCCATAACTAGATCCTCAGTTTGCCCATTGTCCTTGCCCATAACTAGATCTGGCCCCTTTTCCTTAATCTTTTCCTCAACTACAATCTTAATCATTCTTTCCAGGTTGTTGTCAATATCCATAATCTTCTCAACTTCAAGGGCAACCATGAATCTAAATACCTTCTTCAGGTGATTTAGTGTCTGCAACACAGCCATAAAGATTACATACACTTGTGCCAGGATGTGCCAGAGTACCAGTTCATTTTGAAATGGTAACAGCAAAACAGACATTGTAACATTACCAATGTAATCCAGTATTTCCACTACCATTTGTGTAATTTTGCTCTATAGTATGTGGTATACCCAAAGCAGGTAATGGGGGCCATGACCAGTATTCCAAAAACCACTTGTTTGAACATCTTTACTTTCTTTCTTTCCTGCCTTAAAAGGATGGAGTTTAAGTCAGACTAGAGTGCCAAATGTAATAGAGATGTAAACTGAATGGAAACTACTTCTTATCGCTGTAAATCTCTGGCTTAATTAGGAGATGCTAGGGGAAACTCAGGCTGGTTAGCTATAATGGAGTTAGAAATCAGTCCAGATGAGAGATACAGAGAGATGCTGCTACAACAGGGGAATGCTCTGGGGTTGGCCTATAATCTCTATTTGTTGGCTGATGGATCAATATATCATGCCTACCCTCTTCTCCCTCACTTCCTCCCTCTTTCATCCTCTCCTTCCGCCTTATCTTCTTACCTCCCCCCCTGACTGGACCATGAAGATGCTCTTGTTTTCTTTCTCAGCTAAGGGGTTTATTGGAAAAACAGGACAAGGAAACAGAGGTGAGAGAGATGAGGGTTTCCCTAATCTATAAGGATAATTTGAGGGGTTGGAAAATCCATTCATTCACAACTGTGACAGAGAGGACAGTTAGAAAGATGGAGGACAACTGTTTAAAAATCTTCTTTCTTCTTCACAAAGTCACCAAGGTCTCTCAGCCTAAACCCAGAAGCCCCCCTCAAGGGTCCTTCAGTCTGGGACAGAAGCTACTGATACCAATTCTCGGGTTCTTCACTCTTTAGTCAGGCTTGCCCCCTTTGGTCAGAAAATCCCCAGAGAGCCAAAGACTCCTGGTCAGTCAACCCCAGAGAGAGTCAAAGTCCATGTTCAAGTTTCTTCTCCTGTCTCTGTGGCCAGACCCTCAACTGCCTCTCTCCTCCTGGGAACATTCCATTTGGAACCCTGTCCTTGATTTTTTCAGCTCAGCTCCCCAGCTTGGTTTTCCAGCCTGAAGTTCTCTCTTTCTGGCTTGCTTCTTCCATGCTTGGCTTGTAAGTCCTCTCTCTCTCTCCATGCCTCTACCACAATCCCCCCTTTTATTCTGTAAAAAATGCAACTTGCATTTTTTTCAATGATACTTACCTCATAAATATATATAACTATCTATCTATTCTCAGCTGTGCTCTGTTATAAATATACCCTTATCCCCCACCAAAATTACAAAATCCTAACATATCACATCTATTCTATCCATCTAGATGCTAAGCTAAGAATGGGTTATAGGAAAATTGCTTAGGTAAGGAATTCACATGAGCACAGTTTAACAAAATAAATCAAGTAACAATTTCCACATCATCTCAACAATTCCACTAACATTAAAATATGCAAATGTCCTATTTCCTACGGTCTATAAATTCAGTAGGAAAATTTCCTATCACTAACAAATGCTAACCGACAATCATAATGCGTCTAATTTCCTTACTTCAGAACTTCTCTGTCTCTACTTTCTTAAGCCTTAAACAAATTCACTATGCTATGACTATTGTTAGTAGTTAGAATATTAATAAATTATTCTAAAAATCTGCTTGTTAGTCCATTAGTATTTACATGTGTACCTAGAGTCTATACAAATTTGCATACGTATAGCCATCTAGATTTCTGTGCAAACTCATGCAGAAAAACATATCCTTATCTGTGTGGATTTTCCACAGAAATTTTCATCAGTTCTTGTTTTGTTGTCATGCAACTATGCGGGTTGTATACTTACCCAATCCATGGAATCTCTTACTACAGTGTAGTTCTATGTAGGATGTGCATGCATATAGGTGATGTTTACATGCATGGCAATGACACACTCTCACATATCCTCACAATGCAAAGTTCCAAAGTCCTTCCATGTCTATTCATGTTGCTTGTAGAAACTCTTTGTTCCTCTCTGGTCCTTCATGTGGTCTTCATGCCAGTCGCCATCGTCCAGTCTTGATAGAAGACTTGTTCTTCCAATCAAGATCCACTGGAACAATCAGCAACCCAGAACACAGGAACAATGAATGTATGTGAGATTTTCATGTGTGTGTGTAAGTTAAGAGTGAAAAATTAGTTTTGCATGGAAGTAAGATGGAATTTTCCTGAGTGTTAATCAGAATTTATTGATCTTTCTTCATGTCTGCAATAAGATTACATGTGTTTCCTTCTTGCATGGGTGTAAGGTTTGCATTTGTACCTCTTTGTGCTTGCAGGTAAGCTTACCATGTATTTTTCTTCATGCATGGGGGTAAGCTTTGCATAGGTTCTCAATTTTAGAGAATGATTTTAAGTTTGCTCATTCTTGCTGTTTCTTTTCACTAGGTGATTTATCATATGGTTACTTTAGTTCTTTATCTTGGAGATAGAATTTAGAGAATTGTGTATTCATGTATGACAACATTGTTTCCTTCTGTTTGGTTATTGTGTCACAGGCAGAGACTACATTATATCTTATATTGGGGCTTTTTCCCCTGTGGCTGCTATTCTTTCAAAGGCAAGTTTTTCCTTTTTGTCTGTAACTGGCTGCATTTCTTTAGGAACTGTACGATTTTACTTCAGGCCTGCTATCCTTTTATCATATCAACATATGCAGTGCTCTCTTTTCAGTGGTTTGGTGGCAAGTATTCTTATGTGCTTTCAGTAGGCTCTCATTCACAAGGATTTGTTTTGATTTCTTCCTGGGCTATTCATGTTGCAGTTCATGACTAGGACTTCCCCCCACCCACCCCCAAGTCATCTGCATGTATATGTGGCTTAATTGATGATATGATCACATTGTGGTGTCTAATGAGGTTATTGAAACTCTGACATAACAACTTCATGGCATACCCTCTCTCTCTTCCTTCCCCTGGTTGAAACTGTTTTAGGATAAAGGTGGAGAGATATGGATAACCTTTTTCATTCAGGGTTCATCTAGAACTTGCGGTCAACATCACTGATAACAACAGACTCAACCAAAGTGAATCCATGCTTCTCTAGCATTCTAGATGTTTGTGCCTGTCCGAGTTATGAAGTTGGAATTTTGCTACAAGGTTAGAAGTGTTCTTGTTGTTGAATTACTTGTTCTTCTTTTGCTGGAATAACTTATCATCTGTGCTACCCCAAGACTAGTCTTCATTCACATGAGGTTTTGCATAGTATGTTACCCTTTGGAACTCCAACACATCTTGGTTTCACTGTTACAGCATGAGCAGTACTTGTCATGTGTTTGAAGTTAGAGACTAGAAATGAAATTGTGTATCTTTCTCTCTTCCTCCAGTTCTGAATATGTTTCTTGATATTCTCCTTCCCATTCAAAATCTGTATCTGAACAAGACATGTAATTCAACTTATGTATAAAATCATCTTCAATATCAACCCCTAACCTTGCATACATTTCTTCTGATGGTATGCTCTTGAGCTTGGTGACCTCTTTCAAAGGATAGATTGTCTCAGGCTCACTAGCTTTGTTTTCAGTTTCATTGTCATTGCGACCTTCATTTTCTTGAGGTGCCCATTGTCCTTGCCCATAACTAGATCCTCAGTTTGCCCATTGTCCTTGCCCATAACTAGATCTAGCCCTTATTCCTTAATCATTTCCTCAACCACGATCTTAATCATTCTTTCCAGGTTGTTGTCAATAGCCATAATCTTCTCAGCTTCAAGGGCAACCATGAATCTAAATACCTTCTTCAGTTGATTTAGTGTCTGCAACACAGCCATAAAGATTACATACACTTGTGCCAGGATGTGCCAGAGTACCAGTTCATTTTGAAATGGCAACAGCAAAACAGAGATTGTAACATTACCAATGTAATCCAGTATTTCCACTACCATTTGTGTAATTTTGCTCTATAGTATGTGGTATACCCAAAGCAGGTAATGGCTGCCATGACCAGTATTCCAAAAACCACTTGTTTGAACATCTTTACTTTTGTTCTTTCCTGCCTTAAAAGGATGGGGTTTGAGTCAGACTAGAGGTGCCAAATGTAATAGAGATGTAAACTGAATGGAAACTACTTCTTGTCTCTATAAATGACTGTATTCTGGCTTAACTAGGAGATGCTTGGGGAACCTCAGGCGGCTTAGCTATAATGGAGTTAGAAATCAGTCCAGATGAGAGATACAGAGAGATGCTGCTACAACGGGGGAATGCTCTGGGGTTGGCCTATAATCTCTATTTGTTGGCTGATGGATCAATATATCATGCCTACCCTCTTCTCCCTCACTTCCTCCCTCTTTCATCCTCTCCTTCCTATCTCCCTCCACCTCCCAGTTCTTGAAGCCTTTGGCTTCTTACCTACCCCCTGACTGGACGATCAAGATGCTCTTGTTTTCTTTCTCAGCTAAAGGGTTTATTGAGAAAACAGGACAAGGAAACAGAGGTGAGAGAGATGAGGGTTTTCCTAATCTATAAGCATAATTTGGGGAGTTGGAAAATCAATCCAATCACAACTGTGACAGAGAGGACAGTTAGAGAGATATAGGACAACTGTTTAAAAATCTTCTTTCTTCTTCACAAAGTCACCAAGGTCTCTCTGCCTAACCCCAGAAACCCCCTCATGGGTCCTTCAGTCTGGGACAGAAGCTACTGATATCAGTTCTCAGCTTCTGCCCTCTTCAGTCAGGCTTTCCTCCTTTGGTCAGAAAATCCCCAGAGAGCCAAAGACTCCTGGTCAGTCAACCCCAGAGAGAGCCAAAGTCCAAGTCCAAATTTCTTCTCCTCTCTATGGCCAGACCCCCAACTGCCTCTCTCCTCCTGAGAACATTCCATTTGGAACCCTGTCCTTGATTTTTTCAGCTCAGGTCCCCAACTTGGCTTTCCAGCCTGATGTTCTCTCTTTCTGGCTTACTTCTTCCATGTTTGACTTGTAAGTCCTTTCTCCATGCCTCTACCACATGAAAGATATTCTTGTCATGTAGTCTAACCCCCTCATTTGACAGAATCAGAAAATGGAGACCTAGCAAAGTAAATGTCATGACGAGGAAGAGTTTGCTCTCTCCCAATGTACATAGCACCATAATTTAGAAGTATAGGGACTTCACAGGCCCTCATTTGACATAATGGGAAACTGAGGCTCAGGGAGAACATATGGTCTACCTAAGGTCATAGAAGTATATCATGGGATCCTTGATTTAAAGCTTTGTGTATAAAGCTAAATAAGAAAATCCTTGTGCTTAAGGAAATTACAATAAAAAGATGTTGACATATATCTAGGAAAATATAATAGTAATAGTAATGATAATATTTTAATTATTATTTATAATAATACTTGTGCTCTGGGATACCTGGGTTCAAATTCTGCCATTCCTTTCTTTGTCTTTTCCTCTTTCCACCTTTTTGAGCTTCCTTTTGACATTGTCTTCCTTCATTAGATTGTAAAATTTTTTTACTGCAAAATCTGTCTTTGCTTTTATTTATGTTTGTACCCCTAATTCTTAGCACAATTCCTGGCACACAGAGGTGCTTTTTTAAATAAATATTTATTAATATATAAATTGGGGGACAGCTGAGTGGCTCAGTGGATTGAGAGTCAGGCCTAGAGATAGGAGATCCTGGGTCCAAATCTGACCTCAGACACCTCTTAGCTGTGTGACACTGGGGAAGTCACTTAACCCCCATGCCTAGCCCTTACCATTCTTCTGCCTTGGATCCAAAACACAGTATTGATTCCAAGATGGATGGTAAGGGTTTTTTTAAATATGAATTGAACATAAACTGCCCAAGTTACCCTGGCTAAGTCCCTTAACCTCTCAGTTAACTACATAACTTTCTAAGGTGCTAAGTTGCTAATCTGTATTGGCATGTAGATATTTCCTCACCAGAAACTCTCTGGACATATGAAATCACTGGCCCAGACAATAGGAAGAGAGATAGAAATATCCTTAGCTTAAATGTCAGTGGCTTCATATTTACCAAATATAAAACCTTAATTCTAAGCTGTCCTCCAACAGCATTATAAGGCTTGCATATCACTTTATATATATCGTTTCACTTGATTCTCACAGAAACCCTGGAAGGTAGGTATTATTTTGTCTTCATTTTACAGTTGAGGAAAAGTGACTTGCCTTGAGTCATACAGCTAGTAAGCATCTAGGGGCAGATTTGTAACTCAATTCTTCTTGAGTCCAGCATGCTCTGCCTTAATCTTGTTGTATTTATTTGCGAGCTCTCTTTCTTTCTCCCTCCCTCCCTCTCTCTCTCAGTCTCTCTCTCTCTCAGTCTCTGTCTCTCTCTCTGTCTCTCTCTCTCTTTCTCCCTGCCTCTCCCCCTCTCTCCCTCTCTCTCTCTGTCTGTCTGTCTCCCTTTCTCCCTCTGTGTCTCTCTCTCCCTCTCCCTCTCTGCCTCCACTTCCCCCTCTTTTCTTCTCTCCCTCTCCTCCCCCCTCCCCCATTCTCTCTCTCTCTTTCTCAGAATCTCTGGGTTCTGTTTCCTTTCCCCTTCTTTACTCTCTGGCTCTCATTCCCTGACTTTCTGTCTTCTATCTCACTCTTGCCGTATATCTATACCCAAAGCTAATAATACTCTGGGCATTTCTAAGAATTTCCCCCAACTTGGACAGTGTGCCTTTAATTAATCATCCAAAATCCACATATTTAATACCTCTGATGTGCCCAGCACAGTGCTGAGAACCAGGATTAGGAGATGAAGGTAAAAATCAATGAGAACCTTGCCCTCAAGGAGCTTATGTTCAAAGGAGGGAGATAACAACATGCATGATGAGCATGTGTGCAGTAAATACCCAGTAAATGATGGTAATTTAGAGAGGGAGGGAGCTAGGAGGTGATGGGATCAGGGAAGACTTCATGGAGAAGGGGATGCTTAGGATGAGTTGAGGTAAATGTGGGATGTGTGTAATTCACCTCCCCACGCTTTCCTGCCTGGGAAGGTGAATTACACACATCCCACATATATGCATATGTGCATATCTATACACACATGTGGGATGTGTGTAATGTAAATATTTATATGGGCATAGCTATATACATATTTTATACCCACACAATGTCTACATGTATATATGTATGAATAGATTTGTGTGTATATATGTACAGATGTTTATATAGGCAGGTACATGGGTGTATATATGGATATGGGTATATTGGGGTATATATGTATATGTACACATGAGCATATACATACATATACATGTGCGCATGCACATATATAATTTGAAAATTTCAAAAATCAAGCAAAAGCATTTCTATTTTATTCCAGAGGTAATTAAGGAGTTACTATATTGAACTGAGTAGAGGAGAGATAGAGAGAGAGAGAGAAAGAGAGAGAGGGAGAGGAAGAGAGAGAGGAAGAGAGGGAGAGGGAGAGGGAGAGAGGGAGAGGGAGAGGGAGAGAGAGAGAACAAATGCTGGTCTGATTTGTTCTTAAGGAAAATCACTTTGACAACTGGCAACTTGGAAAAATAAAGGCAAGTAGGTATCCAAGGGACTGCCTGCTAGTGGATTCTGGGAGCCCAGTAAAACTGTCATCTAGTGCCCCGGTCCAGGCTGCTGGTGCACATGACCTCTGACTGGACCTGCCATCAAGCTGACTCACCCCACTGTCCATGCCTCCCCTCCTTGTTCCATGAACTCTGCCTTGCCTTCTCCATGATTCCATTTCTTGGCTGCCTCTCTGGTAGCTTTATGCTTTTCAAAGAACTTTCCATATCCATGATGTCATTTAACCTCCTTAGCAGATTTCATAGGTTCAAGTCAGTGACCACTCCTGGTTCTAGAAAAATACTGCTGAAACCTGCTTCCTCCCTTCAGTGGGACCATGAATCTGCTAGCTGCGTTTGTGACTTCAGGAGATCTACTTCACTCTCTCTGCCTGCTTCCCTTCTGGGAATGACCTCAAGGATCCTTCTAGCTCCACATGGATGAGTCTGCAAAGGCTCTGTCACTTAGAGACTTGCTTGGATCTGAGTCTTCATTGGCTTCACTAGATATAGAGAACTCCTGGTGGAGAAACTCAATGCACCAATGCAGATTGCTACCTCCTTGCAAACTTGCAGGTTTAGAATTGTTGGTGGTAGGACGAGGGGAGAGGGTTACACAGCTTATGTGTATTGGAGGTGGGGCTTAAACACCAGGTTTTTCTGGCCTTAAAGCCAATTCAGCCATGGTGCTTGCTATCTCTCTATTGGAAATTTTCTCTGTAGAATGGGGAGGGCATTGTTAGTTATACAATGATGAATAAGAACTACCTTTTCCATAGGTCTTTATATGATTGTCAACCAATCATTGGGAACTCTTTGGATTCTGAAACTTTCATTTTTCCTTTAGATTCTTTTTGGGCTGTTGACAAATGCAGGGCAAAGAGGAATAAAAATTCTTTGGGCAGATACAATCTGTACATAGATAAGGAAATATAAAATGGAAGCAAATTTCATGAAGGAGATTTTTTATTAAGGGATAAGGAAAGATCTCCAGTTTCTCAAATTATATTAATTGATTTTTTGCATTGCTTAGATTTCCCTTGTAGTACTTCCTGTCCCATAGAACCATTCATTATAACAAAAAAACTTTTTTTGTGAAAAGAAAATGAGAAAAAAGGAGAAAGAAGACAAGAAAATATAATTCAGGGGCTAAGACTGACCTCAAAACTTTATACTTTTGCAGCATTAATTTCTGACTTTTTTCCATTATTGTGCTTATTGTCATATTGTTTTCCTGTCTCTGCCTTACTTTGCATTAGATCATATGAGTCTTCCTATGCTTCTTTGTATTTTCTCACATTTGGCAATTCCTATACTACAGTAATCTATTATTCTTCAGGTAGTCTAATATACTTAGCTGTTCCCCAGTTGGTTAGCATCTGCTTTTGATTCAAGTTCTGTCACAGAAAATCCTACATTTTGTTTTTAGATCATTTGTTGCCCACTGCTCTTCCCTCAGGGGGTCTTTTGAGGAAACAAACAAACTCCTTGCCCCTTATCACCCCCCCCCCCAATCAATTAAGCAACACCAGTGAACTCATTGACCATATCTGATGGCTTCTGCAACATTCTACATCCACAGTTCCCCATTTCTTTGATGAAAGAGGGTACCTTGCATCATCTCTTCTATAGGGTTATGGTTGAGTATTATATTACATATTTTTCAGTTCAGTTTTATTCTTTTGATTTACCTTGTTATAGTCATTGTGTATTGTTTCTCTGCTTTTGCTTACTTCATTGTGCATTGGTTCAAACAATACTGAGGTAGCTTGTAATTCCTCATATTTGTCATTTCTTTTGTGGTTGTTTAGTAATTTCAGTCATGTCCTCTTCTTCCTGACCCAATTTTAGGTTTTCCTCAGAAAGGTAGTGGAGCAGTTTGCCATTACCTTATCAAACTCACTTTACAGATGAGAAAACTGAGGCAATCAGAATTAAGTGACTTTCCCAGGGTCCCATAGCTAGGAAGTGTCTGAAGCGTGATTCGAACTCAGGAAGATGAGTCACTTCTTACAATGCAATAATATTCCATCAATGTACCGTGATGGTTTGGGCTCTTCTCAGTTTGATGAGCATCCATGACATTTCCAGTTCTGTTTTGCGTATTGTGGCTTTCTGCCTTAAAAAAATGCTTGATGTAAAATGACTTTTCTAGGATTACATAGTTAATATGTATCAGAATCAGGACTTGAACTCAGATCTTCCTGACTTCCAGGCTAGTCCTCTATCTATTATGTCACAATTCCTCTCATAAAATAAAAGAAAAATGAAAAAAAATCCAAAAACAAGAAAAAAATTCCTCCCCCAACCCCAAATCTCCATGAGAGCTAGAAATTAAAGTAAAGATGACCTCACACAGGAAACCTCTTCCTAGTGTTCCCATTTCAGCAAGAACCAATGGCTGGCTTTGTAGGCAGAGTGGCCTGTCCAGCTTCTTGGGCCTTTATCTGGACCCTTCTAACAAGAGCTCTGGAGCCTTGGAGCTCTGGGACATTATTGGTTGGGATACTTCAGCAATCACATCTATTCCCTCTTAAGACAATTATCCCAGGGACCAGGAGGGAGAACTTGTGGCATCTACTTCTTGGTTTTTGTTGACCTTCCTATGAGTGGAAGGTGTGTCAGCCTTTTCTGGAGGGTGGGGGCTGTTTGGCTCTTGTCTTTGTATTTTTAGCACCTAGCACGGAGCCTTGTACATGGTAGGTGCTTGATACATACATGGTCTATTAGTTTCAAGGTAGCGTGACCAAGTTCTCCTCTCTCTGGCTATTTCTTTGGCCTCTTTCTGTTGGCTGCTCCTTAGCTTTTTTTCTTCCCCTTTTCCTTTCTTTTCTTGGCTAGTGATGACTAGCTGAACTGGCTTCCTAGGTCCTTTCACCAATTGTTCCCTGGCTTCTCCTCTCTGTATTTTTTGCAAGGAAAATGGTGACTTCAGATTTGGGCCCCATTCGAGGTAGATAGCTGCCAACCCCCCTGGCATGCTTCTCCCTAGCTTGAGTTCCCATCCAGGTAGTAAGACCACATCCTGCATTGGCAACCCCTACAACAAGGCGCCAGGCTTGTTAAACATATTCCATGGCTCTCAAGAGGGAGAGCCCTCCAAGGCAGTCGTATTATCCTATATGAAGCTTTGAAACCACCTAGGGACCAGCAACTGGGCAAGACTGCTTTCTCCCCAGAGGCCATCTGGGTCAACTCATCTAACATCTGGGCCCTTTCCTCCTTGGAATTTGGCTTGATAAAATGTTTACAAAATACACTAGGCCAGGTGTTGTTCCAATAAGGGAGCCTCCAATCAGGCCAGGAGACAAACAAACTTCCAAAGGTTGCAGGGAATGAGGCATCATAGAATCACAAGATTCTGAGCTGGAAGGGACCTCCTGCTCAGAGAACCTCAGATCTAGAGCTGGAAGGGACTTTACATGAGGAAACCTAGGCTCAGAGAAGATCATAGGCTCATACGCCTACAACTGGAAGAAGCCTCAAAGGTTACTGAGTTCTGGGATTGGTTTTCCCCTAGAAAATACAATGAATTACTTGACGTTTTCAACCCCATCACTAGAAGAGTTTTCATTTTTTTGTCTTCTTATCATTTGGTGGAGAGAGGTAGTTTCATTTACTCATTACACACTCTTTTTAATTTTTTTAAATTTAAATGCAAATTTTTCAATTTTTTCCAAAATTTAAAAATCTAAATTTGACTTTCTTTTATATATTATGTACTTAAAAAAACCCCACCTTCCATCTTAGAATCAATACAGTGTATTGGTTCTAAGACAGAATAGTGGTAAGAGCTAGGCAATGGGGGTCAAGTGACTTGCCCAAGTTCACACAGCTAGAAAATGTCTGAGGTCAGTTTTGAATCCAGGACCTCCTGTCTCTGGGCCTGGCTCTCAATCTACTGAGTTATCTACCTGCCCCCTCATATACTCTTAATATATACTTTTACTCTAAAGATCAAGAAAAAAACTGCTTGCTTGCTTTCTTTTCAAATTTGATAACTCTTAAGCATTTCACTTCCTCATTTTATTGCAGGAACTGAGGGTCAGTGAGGTGAAGTCAGTATGTGCCAGGCACCGTGCTTAGTGCTAGGTATATCAAAGAAGGTAAGAGCAGTCTCTCTCCTGAAGGAGCTCACCTTCTAATGGAATAAACGACAAAAGTGATTTGGCTGAAAGGAGCTTCAGAGCTAGGATCAGCTAACCCATTCCACTTTTTTTTTTTTTTGAATTAAGAAACTGAGATGCAGAAGTGTTGTGTCCAAGGTCACATAGGTAATAAATAATAGAGCTTGGATTTGAATCCAGACTCTTGTCCTAGCTACATGGCACAGTGGTTAGAGCACTGGGCCTGGAATCAGGAGGACTTCTCTTCCTGGGTTCAAATCTAGCCTCAAATGTTTCCTAACTATGTGACCCTGGACAAGTCATTTAATCCTATTTGCCTCAGTTTCTTCATCTGTAAAACAAGCTGGAGAGGCAGATGACAAATTACTTCAGTATCTTTGCCAAGAAAACCCAAATGGGGTCGCAGAGAGTCAGACATGAATGAAAAATGACTGAGCAAGAATTCTTGCCCTAAACCCAGGGACTGTTCTCAGGGGATACAGGACTAGATTGCCAAGGGCAATGGAAAATCTGGTAGGATATTTTCAATGGCTGTCCTCCATCGTTTTAAGCTTATAATGATGATTTTGGTGGGATTTTAGCAATAAAAAAAAAAACCAACCCAAACCTTTCCTCTTTTAGTTTTAAAAGCTAGCTGGGGGTGGGGTGCCTCAATGTGCCAAAACTGCATTTGCTGTCACCCTGCACTGAAAGTTTCACATTGCAACAACTTCTTTCCATACAAAAGTCATAATGGAAGTGGGAGATACTTGTATTGACTTGCCCTTTCAGGTTGGCCTCTGGGAGCCACACAGAGTCCTTGGGCACTCAGAAATATGCAGAGTAGTTTGTTTTTCCCCAAAGTACAAAGCTGTTCTTGTATGTTGGGAAGGATTTACATAGCTTAGCAGGAAAACAATTCTAGCAAATGGGTAGCAAAGGCCAAGGATGGTCTGCCATGGGTGCATTGTACTCAAGAACACCCCCTAGGAAAGGGACAATTACCTGCTTTATTACCAAAGGGAATGTGATGGGCAAAATCACCTATTATACAAGCCAGCTGAAAGATGTGATTTCACCATGTTACTGTGTTTTATAGGCCTGGAAGAATGCAAGGGGGCTGTGATCTAGCAGACACATAAAGAAGCCTTCTTCAGCCCTATAAATTCCAGATGTTTATCCCTCAGCAGTTGTTTGCTAGGAGTAGAGATGGGAGGTTTCTCTGCATCCAAGTTTGATTTGGGGAATATGGCTATACCTGAAACCAGATACCTTTGGAATTATGAATATAACTCCCCAAGTTTGAGCTGAAAACCTGGACGTAAAGATCCAATAACTAAATGAAGTCCATGTATAAAAAGAAAGAAAATGAATACACGAAAGTTGAAAAGGAAGGAAAGAAGCAAGCAAGAAAGAGAATGTAGCCCACCTAAGCTCTAGGCATCCTTAAGCCCAGCTTCACACTCGATAGCAAGCTGGCTTTCCAGAGGGCAGCTAGGTATAGACTCTAGTGATCCTTGTACCAGCTCCCACTTTTATTATCAAATCAAGTCCCCAGAAGGTGGGGTTAGGTATGTTTCCCCCCACCAGAGTTCTTGGGGTGTCCCTGAAGGATTGGACTGTTTTATTTTTTATTTTTTTGTTTTTAAACCTTTACCTTCTGTCTTAGAGTTAATACTGTGTATTGGTTCCGAGGCAGAAGAGTGGTAAAGGCCAGGTAATGGGGGTTAAGGGACTTACTCAGGGTCACACAGCTAGGAAGAGTCTGAGGTTAGATTTGAATCTAGGACATCTCATCCCTAGGCCTGGCTCTCAATCCACTGAGCTGTGGATTGAGAAAAACAGCTGCCCCCTGTTTTTCTAATACCATTGACTTTAGTCCCTGTTTTAAGCAGGTTCTCCCTGATTTCACCAGTTTTAGTTATTACCTTGCCTAGATCATTGATTAACCAGTGATTGATGCCCCAGTATCATTTAAACAATTAATAGCAATTAGCTTTATGAAGGTGTGTTAACTAAGAAGACATAGTAAACACATATCCCTTAAAAGAGGAACACACTCAATACCATACTATCTTGGTTTCATGGCACCCTTAGGTGAAAGAGAGCAGAAGGCACTTCCCATAACCCCAAAGCAGCTCATCCTCTTTGTTTGCCACCAGAGAATCACTTTGATGTGTTAGTGTCCCTTTGAATGCACACTCAATTTCTTCATGATGTAGTAAGAGAATAGGAAACAGTTATTAGCATTAAATATTTCCTAAATCTCTCAAGTTCATGTATAGGATTACATTAGGCAGAGCCCATTGTGAATGTTTATGAAGACGTGGACTTCATTAGTCAGTCTTTTTCTTTAATTTTAAGGAAGGAAGGAGGGAAGGAGGCAAAGAAAGGAGAAAGATGGGAAGAAAGGAGCAAGGGAAGGAAGGAAAGAGGAAATGAAGGAGGAAATGAAAGGAGAGAGATAAAAGAGAAGAAAAGGAGGGAGAGAACTAGAAAGGAAAAGAGAAAGGGAGATAAGAAAGAGAAGAAGGAAAAAGAGAAAGAAAGAAGGGAGTATAGAGAGACAAAAGACAAAAACAAAGTACATCAAGGCAAGAATCCACTTCCTATCAGTCTGGTACTTTCTTTCACCAGGCAGACATAGGATCAGAGGCTCACAGATCTAGAAGGAATATAGGGCATCTAGTAGAAACTATCTATTTTACAGATGTGGAAACTTAGATCCAAAGTGGTAAAATAACATATCCAAGTTTACATAAATCTTAAGTAGAGGAGCAGGAATTTAATCTGAGGGCTACAGATTCCTAGTCCTTCTTTCCTATACCACAGTATCATTCAGAAACACACTAATATCTTAAAAAAATTTTTTAATGTAGAAAAACTCTCACCTTCCATCTTAGAATCAATACTGTATATTGCTTCCAAGGCAGAATAGCTATAAGGGCTAAGAAATGGGGGTTAAATGACTTTTTCAGAATCCCACAGCTAGGAAGTTGTCTGAGGCAATATTTGAACCTAGGACCTTCTATCTCTAAGCATGACTCTCAATCTGCTGAGCTACCTAGCAGCCCCCAACACATTAATTTCTAATAATTTTGTAAGACTAGAAATATTTTTTCTGACTCTCTCAACAGAATAGGGCTTTATTATCTGAACTTCCTCACCATTCTGCTAGTTAATGGTTATTGATATTTTCATGGTGTAAGCAAAAGAAAGCCATAGTCACATTCCACTGAATATGAAAGGTAAATAATACACAAGTCCATTCATACAATTTTTATTGAACTTTTGCTAAACTACCAATCTTTTATTTATTATATTACTTAGAATGGGAACCAATTCATCTTCTTATTCTTCTTGTCCTTGTTCTCATTCTTCTTGTTCTTGTTTTTTCTTCCTTGGCTAGGGTCATGTAGCTAGGAAGTATCTGAAGCTGGATTTGAACCTAGATCCTCTAAACTCTAGGTCTGGGGCTCCATCCATTAAGCTACCTAGTTGCACCCTCAAACTTCTCTTCTAATCTCATCCCTGTGTACTCCCCCACACCCCCATAATTGGCAAATGGAATCGAAGGAAATAAATCAGATTTTGAACTGGGTCTTTTGATTCCAAATCCTGCATTCTTCCTTATAAATTATGATGCTCATTGATTGAATCCTTTTAGAGTGGGAGACTCAACTTGGAGTCTGTAAAATTTTTAATTCTCTTGATAGCTGTAGTTTAATGTAATTGCTTTCCTTATTGATCCTGTGTATTTTATGTTATGCAGTTAAAAACATTCTGAGGACTCCTTAGACAGCCAAAGGGATCCATGACATAGAGAAGCACTTACTCTTAGTAAACACAAGCTGATTCTGAATTGATGATGGCCAGTGGAAAAATTGCATTCGTGATGTGGAAGTTTTCTTTATGCCCAAAGGTGAGTGCAGTCATTATAAAGAAAAGACTTTCCAGCAGCACATTCCCTTAGTTTTAATCAAGGGAAAATGCTTTGTACTAGGATCTTGGACTCCTCAGGGTATATGTTGTAGAGATCAGGGTGTGCTACAATATAGCTATACTGGAATGAATACAAACTCACTTAGCCTTTCATGTCTAGTTGACATTCAAGCCATCTTTTACTTCATGTCCCATCTGCTTGCTCAGTCATCCATCCATCTAGGCCATTTTGCCATATGCTCCACAGATTTTCAAGTCCACTCACTCCCACCTAAGTTTTATCTTTGACTCTGGACCCAGTAATCACATCAATATTTATTATATTATCTATTATATGGCAGGCATTATGGTAAGTTCTAGGGGTACAAAGAAAGGCAAAAAGATAGTCCTTGATTTCAAGGAGCTCTTAATCTAATTGATTCTTCAGGCTGGCACCATCTTGGAAGATGGGCTAAATCAGGTTGAGGATAACCAACAGATCCCCAAACAATCAATGAGTTAAGGGGGTATCTATCTTTAGCCTATGAAGGCTTGCCCTGGCAGAATGGGTGGATGAGAACAATTTGTTCCAATGGGCATGAGGGTGCCTGAAGAAGGTACTTTGGAGCTCTTAGAACTTGGTCAGAGGGGGCAGCTGGGTGGCTCAGTGGCTCAGTGAATTGAGAGCCAGGCCTAGAGATGGGAGGTCTTAGGTTCGAATCTGACCTCAGACACTTCTCAGCTGTGTGACCCTGGGCAAGTCACTTGACCCCCATTGCCTAGCCCTTACCACTCTTCTGCCTTGGAGCCAATACACAGTATTGACTCCAAGATGGAAGGTAAGGGTTTAAAAAAAAAGAACTTGGTCAGACATTGAAAATGTCATGGTCATCCATAGCACCTTGACCATTACCAGTTGACTTGACTCTTGTCCTGCTACTGGACTTTGATGACTCTGGAAGAGAGAGTGAGGCTGACAACTTTTTTGCAGCTCTATATTACTTAAGTTCAAGTCATGGGTGCAGGTAGGTGGCTCAGTGGGATAGAATGCCACTGGATGCCAATAGAATGCCAATGGAATCAGAAGGACCTGGGTTTAAAACTGGCCTCACATTGTACACAGCGCTGTGATTCTGAGTGAGTCAATTAACACCAATTGCCTAACCTTTACCACTCTTCTGCCTTGGAACCGATACTTGTACTAGAAAGTAAGGGTTAAAAACAGACAGACAAATAAACAAAAAAACACAATTCATGAACAAGTCAAGACATCACTCCATGATGTCATTGGTCTTCAAAAACAAAGATGAATAGCATCCTAATTGGGGAGAGAATGTGCTGTCTCCCCTAATTGGGGAGACAACTGTACAAACAAGCTATAGACAAGAAAAATTAGAGATAATCAAAAGATGAAAGACACTAAAACTAAGGAGGATCAGAAAAGGAAGAAATAGAACCATTGCTTTCAAAAATGACATGATAACTAACTGTTCTATGGAGCATTTTCCTATCTCTTTGACTTAACTGCCTTGACCAAAAGACCTCTGGCCAGGATTACTCTTTATGGGTTAGCACTTCCAATTGGAATTAAGCTCCTTGAGGTCATGGACTGCCTCACTTTTTGTATTGGTATCATTATCCCATTATTTGAAAATATTCTTTCATTCACTCATCTTCCTTTCATTATCTCTAGTCAGTAGTGTTACTCCCTCTTTTAAAAAAGTATTTTATTTTCCCAATTACACGTAATAACAATTTTAACATATTTTGGGGTGTGTACCTTTTCTATCAGTTTTCCTGATTACTCATATATTTCTGTCCATTTATAAGACTTTTTTTTAGATATCCTCCTATAAAATTTTCAGGAGTTGGGATCAGGGCTAAGAGGCTGTTGGGAGTGGGTCTACCATCTTCCCTTACCCAACATACTGGGGATCTTTCTCTAGATCTTCCAAGTAACTCTCCACTTTCAAATAGCAGGAATCCTTGTTTTATGCTTCACAGAACAACATAGTCTCTCATTGAATACCCTTTGTGCATCCACGCCCCCCCCCACCCCATTTTTCAGTTTATTAGAAACTGAACTAAGTGCTAGGGATACAAGTTACAAAGAATGGTAAATAAAACCAGTCCTTGCCCTTAAGGAGCTCATATTCAAATGAAAGAATTCCAAAAGCATATACCTTACACATTTTTTAGTCTTAGTTATTTGGAGGTTCTGTAAGGTTAGGGGACTTGTCCAGAGTCTCTCAGTCAGTAGGTGTCAAAGGCAGGACTTGAACTCAGGATGTCTTAAGGAAGAAGAAACTCCTTACACCACTAGTTAAAATGAAATGAAAGTGTATCTTTTGTTATTGTATTGCTTCAGTTGTTTTCAGTTATGCCTGATTCTTTGTGATCCCATTTGAGGTTTTCTTAGCAAAGATTTTAGAGTGGTTTACTATTTCCTTCTTTAGCCCATTTTCCATATGAGAAAACTGAGGCAAAGAGGGCTAAATGACTCACTCAAGATCAAAGAACTAGTAAGTGTCTGAGGCCACATTTGAACTCAGAGAGATGAGTCTTCCTGACTCTAGGCTCTGTATTCTTTTTAAAGACTGAATTTCTTCCATGACCTTTTGATCCTCCATTTTCTTTTGATCCATTCTGTTTTTCTTTTCATCCTTTAACTTTTTTTGTCTCATTTTCCAATTGGTCAACTCTGGCTTTGGGAACATTATTTTCTTGTTTTACTTCATGTGCCTCTTTTTCCAGATGTCCTATTTTGCTTTTTAAGCAAATTTGTTTTCCTTTTCCCAATTTTCTTTAACCTGTCAAATTGGATCTTCAAATTCTTTTTTGAGCTCTTCCAGAGTCTGAAACCAACAATCCTGGATATTTTTTGAGATTTTGCTTGATGTTCCTTGGATCCTGTCCTCCTCTGTTGGTTCTGTTCTTTGTTCTTTATCTTCATAGAAGCTTTCAGTCATTGCTTAATTCTTTTTCTTCTGTTGTTTACTCACATCCCCCACCCCCACCCCCTTCTTGTGGACTGTACACTTGCTCCTCTGTTTGTTTACTGGATCTGGGTGTTTGAGCTGCTCTGTCCTGCAGGGAATTTTTAGTCTTCTTTCTCCTCTGCTGGTAATACTGGATTAGACAGGTTGAGCTGACCGGTTGAGGTAATCTGCCCTGAGGCCAAGTCTTTACTACCTGATGCAGATTCTGAGGGTACCCAACCAGCTGCCCCCTCATCATCTCTGCCAGCCTCCATCAGAGTCCTGAGCTTTGCATGATGGTACTGAGGTACCTCGTTGCAGCTACAGCCTTCACCCTGGAATCCAGCAGTCAGCCCAAGTCTTATCACAGATCTTAGTGCAGTAGGTGGGGAAGGGTTGTCAGGTCTCTCCCTTATACCATGGAAATCAACTCTCTCTGCCTACCTTTCAAGTTCTGTTCAGTAAGAAGAGTCCTGTGATTCCATCTTGTTTGGGGTTTGGATTTCTGTCTTTTTCAAAGCGCTTTTTAAAGATTGGTATGGAAGGATATTCAGAGAGGTTTCAGCTTCTGCTGCTTCTAAGCTGCCATCTTGACTCCACCTAGCTCTGTATTCTATTCACTGTGCTGGAGTACCCAACTGGTATCAGACTCAAAAAGAAAGTATGGTCACTAAACTTTGTCCAAGGATCCCTATTGGCACATTGATTTAGAAAACTTCATATGAGCACTATCTACGTTCTGTTGTACTTTTTTAGACATCTATCAGTTCCATTTTAATGTAGTTCTGAGTGTTGTGGGCAGCAGTTTGAATGCTACTTGTCATGTGTTTGAAACTTCCACATTACACAATGTTGCCTGTCTATTCCAATCCTAGAAGGTAATAAAGAAGGAAAGAGACATGTAGATTCATTGAGGTTTCTTGAAGTTACAAGCAGAAATTATGGTTAGCAAAAAAGATACCCAAGTCCTCAGAAACACCACTGTTTTGGGAATTTGCATTTCAACTCCCCTATTGGTTTCATTAGGAAGGGATTTCAGAGGTCATCTAGTTGAACTTTGAAAACGGAGGCCTAGGAGTTAACTTCTTACTTACCCAATAATCAACAGAAGTAGAATTTGAACCTTGGTCTCTCTGATGACAAGGTCAGTGAATTTTCCATTGTACCACACCATCTCCCAGACATCAGTATGGGATTCCCATGTCCAATGGCATCTGATTTGGGTCTTAAAATTTCCCAGTATTTTCATTATCTAATTCAAGGCCATTCCTGGATGTCTAACCTCCCAATTCTCTTTCCAGTTGAATTTATTAGAGGTCTTGCTATCCCTAAAAATCAGAGGGATTGTGGTATCTGGATGTTTTTAGGATGGAGAAAAAAACAACAATTGAAGCCCTCTGTAGGGCTGGACACGATGTCCTTGATAAGGGACTGCCAGGAGGCATATTCTTATCCAAAAAGAAGGTTTTTCAAGTGGTCATGACACTCTCAGGCACAGAGGCTACTCCTTGGGAGGGGCTGCAGGGGCCCATCATCTTTCCATACTTGGCAGAGAAGAAGCATGTCACAAAAGAGGTTAATCAGTGCAGATTTTCATTTTGAAGAATCTTTTTCCCTCTAGGGAGAGGGAACATTCCCCCTTCTCCCCAGCAGTATAAGTGGTGAGTCACAGCTGCTAAACTTTAGCTCCTGCTGCTGCTGGTGCTTCTGTTGGTTTCTCAGGTTTCCTTGGTGCCATAGCAGCTGGAGGACAGATGAAGACTGTAATTGCCCAAATTGATCCCCACTGGTATATGGCTGGTCCTGGGGGGATGTTGCATTAATGAATTTGGTACTAATATGGATGGGGGCTCTACCTGCCCCAGTCCACTTAGGTGGTCTAGCTACCTTGGTCATCTTCATTAGAGTGGTAGATAGGGAAGGGTCCTGGATCTGGGATCAGAAGACCTGAGTTTTAATTTTGCCCATGTCACCAATCACCACCCCTCCAACTTTGGATAACATATATATAATACCTAGGTAAAGTCGGTAGGACTCGGTGATTGTTGGCATGTTGCTGATAAGAATGGGAAAAGCCCTAGTATATGGTTAGAGCTGCAAGGAATCTCAGAGACCAGCTAGTCCAAAACTCTCATTTTACAGAAAAGGGAACTGAGGCCCATGGAAGTGAAATGATTTAGCTAGAGGCACATAAAATCCTCTATCTAGAAATGGATCACCATCTAGGTCAATCCCTTCATTTTGATTGAGAAACTGAGGTCCAGGGAAGCTGACTGATTTGTTTAAAGTTATACAGGTAATAAGTATCTGAAAGCAAGATTTTAATCCAGGCCCTCTTATTCTAGCCCAGAGGTTCTTCACTTTTTTTCAAATTCTAGACCTCTTTAGCAGTATAGTAATGCCTCTGTCCTTTCTTAGAAAAATATTGTTAAATGCTTGAAATAAAATACCTAGGATTACCAAGGAAACTAATAATACTGAAATTTAGTTATAAATTTGTTAAAGTTCTAGCCTATTTTTTTTAACCCAGATCTTAGATTTCTTAACCTAGACCCAAGTTAAGAATCTCTGCTCTAGAGTCAATGTTCTTTCCATTACTTCATACAGAGTCAAACATAACTCTAAGACCCTGAGTCCCATATTTCCACCTGCCTTTAGGATATTTATCTCTGTTTCCTCATTTGCAAAATGAGCTGGAGAAAGAAATGCCAAACCACTCAGTATCTTGACCAAGAAAACCCCAAATGGTGTCACCATGAGTCAGACATGACTGAAACAACTGAACAATAAATTAGGGTATTTTCCTATGGATACCTTGCCAATACCCCAACCAATCAGGTTATCTCCACTCCCATATTCTTTCCTCCTTTTCCTCCTACTTATCCTCTTCCCATTGAGCGCCATCTTCCCAGGTCTGAAGACTTGGCATCATTCTTCTCCTTCACTTGCTGTACTGAATCAATTTCCAAATTCTATTGATTCTTTCTCAGATTTACTCCCTTGTGACTGTTCCCTTTGTGTGTTTAAAAATTGTGTACCCTAGGAACTTCATCCCTGAGCATTCTCTACTCTTTCCAGGGTTCCCTTTTCTTACATCCCTGTGTTACCCATGTTACCATGTTACCCATCCCTTTTGGCACAGGTTTGTCTATAAATGGGCTGATCCCATGCTGGGAGGGGTCTTTTGCTGGGGCTAGAGTGTGGCAGGCTGCTGGGGCTCTGACTCTTTTTCCTCTGCTCTCACCCCTTTCCCTCTTACCTTCATTTATTTCACTTATATCTTCTTTCCAGTCCCATTGCTACCATCTTAGTTTATCACTTCTCATATAGACTGTTGCTGTAGCTTCCTAACTGATCTCTATACTTCCATTCTTCTCACATTGCCAAAGGAAACTTCCTGAAGCACTTTAGAAACTTTGAGTAAGTGACTGAATAGTCCTCAGCATCCTGCTTTCCTATTTGTTAAAATGAGAGTGCTTTGGAGTAGATTGATGGTGAAAAGGAAAGTGAATACGATTTTGCTGTCTTCTGTGTGCCCAACACTGTGCTAAATGTTTCACAAATATCTCATTTGATAGATAAACTCTTCCTATGTGCCCTGATCTGTGCCAAACTTTGGGCTGAGGATACAACTCAACTCAATTCAATAAATATTTATTAAGTGCCCATTCTGTGCCAGGCACTAACCAAGAGCTGGGAACACAAAAAGAAGTAAAAGGTAGTCTATGTCCTCAAGGAGTCTTATATTCTAATCTAATGAGGAAAGACAATCCATAAAGGGGAATAGAGAAAAGAATGGCATATGGAGATGGCCAGGAAATAGCTGGGAGGCCTAGTTCTAGGAAAAGTAAGGATACCTGTCAGAGTCTGTGTTCTAGGGGTAGTGTCCAAGCTTCCAGGCACAGTTATAGATTAAGAACTAGAAAAGCCCTCAGAGGTCATTTGACTCAATTATCTCATTTTACAGTTGAGGAAACTGAATTCCAGAGAAAAGATTTGCCCAAGATCTCCCAGATAGAAAATTGAAGAACTGGGATTGACCCCAGATTTTCTAACTACAAATCCAGTGCTTGTTTGATAGTATCACACTGAATGTAGCAAATAGTTTCAGGGCTAAAATCCTGAT